>NW_027441935.1:300000-512514 GCF_048569485.1 Anomaloglossus baeobatrachus | reverse complement strand
GTTTTATGTAATTTTAATTGTCTGTTTTTTTAGTTCATTAGGTTACCTATGTCTGGCTTCTGTCTATTTTTGGAGCATATTCTTCTACATCAGCGCCTTGGAGTTCAATGGGCTATGGCGTCCATCTAAAGAAATGAAGAGGATCCTGTTTTTATGGACTATAACTACTGATTTGGGCTCTTATGTCTCATAGGACGTAATGGTGTTACTATATATCTGAGTATGCACCAAAAAGTGGTGGAGGTGGTCGAATGCTTTTTGTGGGCAAACGGGGAGAGTCCTTTGTAATCTGTACTGTATATAGCAATAAATGTCTTTTGATATAAATTCTGTCAATTTTCTGATAAGGATGTTATAACATGGCGAGGATGGTTGAACACTGCCTATAAAATTTATATACCTACATATCTATGTATGCACTACAAAGTGGCGGAGGTAGCCGAGTGCCCTCCGTGGGTATCCATGGATATAGTGATGTTATGACATGATGAGGATGGTTGGACGCTGCCTATAAAATTTATATCTTCCTAAAATTGCATTATGTTTTTTAGAACATGCTTACTGATGCAGTGTTTGCTCTTATTCCTTGCCATGACTGTGTGCTATTCATAATGTTGTAATATATACGGACCCCGTGTAACATAAGGTGGTTTGTTGAAAGCCCATTTAGATTTAGAACACTTCCTGTTTGTTTCTATGTGTGTGAATCCACCTAGTGCGCATGCCTGCTGAACTGCTCGCTCGCTTCCAAAACCGCGTCTGAAAGCGTCCCGTGGTTTCCATGGTTCCATTATCACATGGGCCGTGACGTCACGGGGCACGTGATCGCGGTATATGGGAAGCGTATTCCATTAGCGGTGGTGGTAACAGTTGTCATGCGCCACATCCTTAGGTGGTTTCATTTACGTTTAGCTGATCACATGATCTTAAAGCTCATCTCCATTGGCTGTTCCAGCCTTTTTAACCAACCTGCCCCTCACCTCTGGCACGCTCCTTGAGAAAGCAACTGCGAAACACGTGTCGGAGTGTGAGGGCCGCGGCAGGATATTTTCAGGTGATGTAATCGTTATTTGCACTTTTAATGTACCTGTCATTTACCGTCTTGCCTGTTTAAGTCTACCTGCATTTCCACTCCCCCTCCCCCTCTTGGTATCTACTCAGTTGCATGTGCCTGGCATGTATTATGCTTCATTAAGCTGTACTTTTGTTCACCTTACTTGTTTTGGTGAACGCTATATCGCATAGATAGTTCCAACTTGGAAGGTTGCCCCACTTAGGGGTGTGACTGATATTAGCATGATTCATGTATATGCCATGCGCGGACAATGTGTGGATCTGGATGGGTGAGGGGCAGTAAGTGGATTTTCACTGCAGGTGGAATACTTCATTGCTACACTCTGTGTTCTGCACATGGTTGTTGATTAACATTCACACACATGCTCTGCAGGTTGGTGGAATTCCATCTGCACAGCAATTTAGTAGTCATTTACTATAACCAATGAGCAGCGCAGGATATCGCAATTTTCAACATTTAGTCTAACAGGTATGCCGGTGTAGGTGTATAATTTTGGTCACCTGAAAAACCATTAATCTTTGGTAACTTTTCCTGACTGTGTCCCTCTCTGTTCACGGTACCTTTTGTCTGTTTTAAACTTTTTTAATCAATATTAATAAAGGTGTCTTTTTTTACTGTCTTTCGTGTCACTCGTATATGTGGGTGTCCATTGACATTCATGGTTGTGTGTAACACCAGTGACTATGTAAGGGGAATACATGAAATAGCAGAAACTGCTGTGTGAATACTGACTTGAAAAATTCAATAGCTACATGCAAGAGTGAATATGTGAAAAATGGAATCTGCATTACTGCCATGAACATATGAATCAAGAGAAATTTAGCTACTGAATTGATCAATGCAATAGAGCCCCAACACTACGCCAAAGTATTTCTCTACGTTGGGGTCCCTAGCTTGTGTGTGTCCTCTCATGCAGTTAAAAAACCTACCGTGTATGGGAAGCTGAGACCCAGGCTATATGCGTATGATATGGATTGGCAATAGGTGTGGTTGGGGAGGGTTCACAAACGAAAAAATACTAACAATTAGGAATAACGTTTGGAACACCATTCTAAGTCCGAACTGGGTGCAAAAACCTAAAAAAACATCACTATGAGGAGATAAGGTATGCATACCAGTGACTATGTAAGGGGAATACATGAAATAGCAGAAACTGCTGTGTGAATACTGACTTGAAAAATCCAATAGCTATATGCAAGAGTATCCATATCATACGCATATAGCCTGGGTCTCAGCTTCCCATACACGGTAGGTTTTTTAACTGCATGAGAGGACACACACAAGCTAGGGACCCCAACGTAGAGAAATACTTTGGCGTAGTGTTGGGGCTCTATTGCATTGATCAATTCAGTAGCTAAATTTCTCTTGATTCATATGTTCATGGCAGTAATGCAGATTCCATTTTTCACATATTCACTCTTGCATGTAGCTATTGGATTTTTCAAGTCAGTATTCACACAGCAGTTTCTGCTATTTCATGTATTCCCCTTACATAGTCACTGGTGTGCATACCTTGTGTCCCGCCAGTGGACAGGAAAATAGCATTTATGCACAAGAAGTGCTCCAATCCAATATTAAAGCTGGCACTCGCCCCAGCCTACAGTCAGCAGCAGAGACCAGAGCTGAGCAGCGGAGACCGAAACCCATACAGCGTCACAGCAAAAGGTGCAGCAACATGGGAGAGGCGGGGCTAAGCAGAGGGGGTGGAGCCAGATAGACAGTCCCCCAGACACATTCCCGGGGACCGCTGTGCTCTGGCGGCAGCCGCGCTTTTCCCGGCTGCTGGCCCTTTAAATCCACTGGCTGATGACCTGATTGTAGATGCTAGAATGTATGGTCTCTATCCAGATTCTGACTTCCAGGACCTGACTGCAGCCCATACATTCTAGGCTTAACCCCGACGTGTGCTCGTGTGCTCTGGTCGGCGGGGTAAGCAGCACGCTGCGATAAAGTCACAGAAGAGCTGCAGCAGATTTACTGGCCTCCCGGACCTGTGCTGTGTGTCTGACTCCTCCCCCACCCCAGTACTGTGAGTGCTCAACCCATCGCTGCAGAACACCCCCCCACCCGCTCAGTGCAGTGTGTGCCCCGCTCAGTGCAGTGTGTGCCCACCTAGTGCAGGGCTATGCTGCCACCAGTGCTGTCTGTGTCTCCCTAGTGATGCCTCCGAGTGTTGTCCTTGTCCCCAGTCATGTCTGTGCCACCGTCAGGGCTGTCCATGCCCCCTAGTGATGTATACGCCCCCAGCGTCTCCTGTGATGTGTGCTCCCAGCGTCTCCTGCGATGTATATGCGCCGCAGCGTCTCCTGCGATGTGTGCTCCCAGCATCTCCTGTGATGTATATGCGCCCCAGCGTCTCCTGTGATGTGTGGCCCCAGCGTCTCCTGTGATGTGTGGCCCCAGCTTCTCCTGTGATGTGTGGCCCCAGAGTCTCCTGCGATGTGTGCCCCCAGAGTCTCCTGCGATGTGTGCCCCCAGCGTCTCCTGCGATGTGTGCCCCCAGCGTCTCCTGCCATGTGTGCCCCCAGCGTCTCCTGCGATGTGTGCCCCCAGCGTCTCCTGCGATGTATATGCGCCCCAGCGTCTCCTGCGATGTATATGCGCCCTAGCGTCTCCTGCGATGTATATGCGCCCCAGCGTCTCCTGCGATGTATATGCGCCGCAGCGTCTCCTGCGATGTGTGCTCCCAGCATCTCCTGTGATGTATATGCGCCCCAGCGTCTCCTGTGATGTGTGGCCCCAGCGTCTCCTGTGATGTGTGGCCCCAGCTTCTCCTGTGATGTGTGGCCCCAGAGTCTCCTGCGATGTGTGCCCCCAGAGTCTCCTGCGATGTGTGCCCCCAGCGTCTCCTGCGATGTGTGCTCCCAGCGTCTCCTGCCATGTGTGCCCCCAGCGTCTCCTGCGATGTGTGCCCCCAGCGTCTCCTGCGATGTATATGCGCCCCAGCGTCTCCTGCGATGTATATGCGCCCCAGCGTCTCCTGCGATGTATATGCGCCCCAGCGTCTCCGGCAATTTATGCGCCCCAACGTCTCCTGCAATTTATGTGCCCCAGCGTCTCCTGCGATGTATATGCCCCCAGTATCTCCATACGAGGCAAACTTGGAAATGCAGCTGTGAGAAACAAGATGATCAATATCACCGAACATCACAGCTGCACCAAAGAGAAGCAGCTCCAGCCACCACAACGAGATAATGAAAATGAACGACGTGTCAACGAGCAACGATAAGGTGAGTTTTTTGCACGATCACAGTCACTCGTAGCTGTCACATGCTACGATATGTCAAACGATGCCGGATGTGCGTCACTATCGACGTGACCCAGACGACATATCGTTAGATATATCATAGCGTGTAACGTGCCCATTACGGGTCATAATGGGTGTATTTTGGAGAATTTCCTGATGTATTACAGACATGGAACACCTAAAATATAAGAAAAAAATATATAAAATGAATGCATTTGTTTTATAGTTGGAAATAATTAGCAATTGTAAAGTGCTGCGGAATACGTTAGCGCTATCTAAATAAAAATTTTTATTAGATTTGATTGGTGGACATTGAACCAAGCTAGGGGATTCTAGTGTAAGTGCACTCAAAGGAAACATTTTTTTTCCTGCATATTATTTGGGCACTGTATGGTGAGATTATGTTTACTTTATATGGATGTTATCAGTCTGAATGTACAAGATCTGTCTAAAATGGCTACTTATGGAATGCTACCTTTTTCATTGCCCAGGGACCCAGTTTTATAGCATTTCCTCTAAATAGGTGATCAAAATAAGAGTCATCGCATACTGCCCACCTTATATTAATTTAAAACGCCAATGGAATATTTGATTACACCTTTTCTGGGTTGGTTTACTTAAAAACTATGATTTTTTGGTCAAAATTTTGGAACACATTGGTGTTTCTGATTGGGCATATTGGTGCTGCTTTCTAGCAAAATTTTTCCTATGTTGACCTCTCACAATAGATGGCTATGGGCAGAAAGAAGCTTTGGCTGACAACCATCTCCCCGACTCTCCCATACTCAGGAGTGCTCCTTTTACCCACCCAATTCACCAGACTCTCCCATACACAAGAGTGCTCATTTGGCCGAAAACCATCTGCCCCGTCTCTCTCATACATAGGAGCACTTATTTGGCCGACAGCCATCTCACCCAACTCTCCTTTATACAGGAGTGTTCATTTGGCCAACAGCCATCTCACCCGACTCTCCCATACACAGGAGCACTTGTTTGGCCGACAGCCATCTCGCCCAACTCTCCCATATACAAGAGTGTTCATTTGACCAACAGGCATCTCACCCGACTCTCCCATACACAGGAATGCTCATTTGGCCAACCCATAACACCCGACTCTCCCATACACTGGAGTTCTTGTTTGGCCAATAGCTATCTCACCTGACTCTCCCATACAAATGAGTGCTCGTTTGACCAAAAGCCATCTCCCCCAACTCTCTCATACACAAGAGTGCTTGTTTGGCTGACAGCCATCTTACCTGACTCTCCCATACACAGGAGCACTTATTTGACCGACAGCCATCTCACCCAACTCTCCTATATACAGGAGTGTTCATTTGGCCAACAGCCATCTCACCCGACTCTCCCATACACAGGAGCACTTGTTTGTCCGACAGCCATCTCGCCCAACTCTCCCATATATGGGAGTGTTCATTTGACCAACAGGCATCTCACCCGACTCTCCCATACACAGGAGTGCTCGTTTGGCCAACCCATCACACCCGACTCTCCCATACACTGGAGTTCTCGTTTGGCCAATAGCCATCTCACCTGACTCTCCCATACAAATTAGTGCTCGTTTGACCAAAAGCCATCTCCCCCAACTCTCTCATACACAGGAGTGCTTGTTTGGCTGACAGCCATCTCCCCCAACTCTCTCATATACAGGAGTGCTTGTTTGGCCGACATTCATTTCACCCAATTCTCCTTTACACAGGAGGAGAGCTCATTTGGCCGACCGCTCTCGTGTTCTTTCTGAGAAAGCTGACGATTGACACATCGGCCAGAGGCCTAACTCTGGGAGAATAATGTGATTGTCAGTCTGAAATCAAGCATACACGATCAACATCTCTCTTGACCATCAGGTGGCCGGAACCCTTATACACATTAGACTAAAGGCCGCTTTACACACTACGATGTATCTGACGATATGTCGTCGGGGTCACGGTTTTCGTGACGCACTTCCGTCATCGTTAGCGACGTCGTTGCGTGTGACACCTACGTGCGACTCGCAAATAGGGTGAAAATCGTTACTCGTTGACACATCGTTCAGTTTCAAAATATTGTTAGTCGTTTGGAACGCAGCAGACATATTGCTACGTTTGACACTTTGCCAACGACGAACAACATCCACACGACTACCTTGGTGAAACAATATATCGCTGAACGATGTAGTGTCGTTTGTGAGATGTGTACGTGTGCCCTCTACAAAACGACGTGTGAGCGATCTCGGCAAATCGTAACAACGATCTGGGCATGTCACATCGCTAACGAGATCGCTAGCGATATCATTGTGTGTAAAGCAGCCTTAAGAGTTAATATCGGCGGGTTCAGCCAACATTAGTCTAATGTGTACAGAGACTATATTCACATTACTTTTCTGCCAAATGTTTGTTTTCAGGATGGAGAAGAAATGGTTAAAACCTGCGCTGCCGTGAAAGCACCAACCAGTCGTGTTGATTTGAACGGTGATTTATTTCTACGCGTTTCTTAGACAAAATTCTCCTTCTTCAGGAAAAATCACAGACAGAGTTTTGGTTTCCCCAGTCTCTCTCTTTGTGTGGGATTAATCACTCCAAGGATGGAGGAGAGAGGGTATTAGAGCAGGACTAGGCTGGGAGCCCAGACGTCTTCACCATCAAAAGTATCTCTGGATTAAGGGAAAGCAAGAGCCCCTAAACCTGAAGGCCAATCTAGGAGCCCCGATCCCCGGACACCTTATTATAACGCATGACAAAAATAAAAGTTTGGCTATGAAGAAATTGTCAAGGAAGCCATGTTGGAGATTTTACATTGGGGCCCACGAGTTTCAAGTTACGCCACTGGGATTTCACCTGCACTATATTTTTTTTCTAAAGTGCATTGCCAGTAAGGGTATGTGCATACAGTTTTTTAAGGACTTTTTTTTTTTTTACAGTTTGTTCGCTCAAATAAATGCTTGAAAAATTGTTAAAAAATGTCTTCCTATGGATTCCACTCCAGCAGTGTGCAGCTATTTTTACTTTGTGGTAAACTCTGCTTTTCTGCTTTGTTCCTACGCATTTCTAGGAAAAAACACTTGCTGTTTATTTGAGGTTTGGTTATACACAGTGATCAGAACCCGGCCTGTAGGAAGTAAATCATTAATAATACATTCCAGTTTAATAATATCTGTTCTCCATTTTTCTGGGAAGTTTGGAAGTTTCTTTTTGTGATGAAGAGCCTCTTATTCTGACATAATACGTTACGTTCTGATTGTTTGTTATATATTAAAACAGCCACATTCAATAATTTATGTGAAGAGGAACTCCCGCAGCTTTATTACATGCGCGTGTGGATGAGTCATTTTTTGCCCTTTAAATTATCATTTTTTTTTTTTAATTATGATTAATAGGCCGTGAGCTCAGATGTCAACCAGATAGTTTTTTAGTACTGGTGGAGTCTTTTACAAGTTATTGTTAACCATCTTAAAACGCACCAATCACCAGGATTTTCCTATATAACCTAAGGCCAGTGCTATCAGGCTGATTCTATACATACATACCTTTGGATGTCAGCTCGGATGTATAGGTTTTGAAATACAAGCAAATAAAGTTTGTAAAATCAGCAGATTTTTGAATGGCAGCAGCTGCCGATCAGCTGATAGCAGGGGTGGGTATTTAGAGATATCCCCTCCCCCTACCTGTCCATCCTCCCCCTGTTATTTATCCTAATTCTATTATAGAATCGTTTTACTAACTGACTAGAAGGTACTGTGCTGATGTCATACCCATGTGACCAGAAGGGGCGGGGCCTCAGCAAAAAGAAAAAAATGTTGCTTCCCGGTATCAGCTATGTTGGCTGAGGCCCCGCCCCTTCTGGTCACCTGGGTTTGACATCAGCACTGGTCCTTCTAGTCAGTTAGTAAAATGATTCTATAAAAGAATTAGCATAAATAACAGATAGGGGAAGGACGGACAGGCAGGGTGGCGGAAATCACTATGAATACCCCCCAGCTATCAGCCTGTCTGTGTAGCTCAGAAACCCCAGAGAAACGGTTGGAGTGTCAGAATCTGTAGTGTGAACATGGTCTGATGCCGCCATACCAATCGGCGAGTTTTGACAGTGACACTGCAAACTCAAACTTAACACTTTTCAACACAGCCATAGACTATAGTGATTAGCCATCTATACACATGGAGACCCTCCATAGACCCATTCACTTGTATCTATGTGTGTCACACCTGGACCGTCACAGGGTATTGTACAATCTGCCCTCCCGTGCAATATTCACATCCTTCTTGGTTATGGGTCCCGTGACTCCCTTTCAAGATTTCTAATGCTGGAGAGCTCACTACCTCCCGTGGTAGCCTGTTCCACTCCCTGACTGCCCTCACCACCTCCCGTGGTAGCCTGTTCCACTCCCTGACTGCCCTCACCACCTCCCGTGGTCGCCTATTCCACTCCCTGACTGCCCTCACTACCTCCCGTGGTCGCCTCTTCCACTCCCTGACTGCCCTCACTGTCAAAGTTATTCCTAATGTCTAATCTGAATCTTCTTCCTTTAAGTTTCATCCCATTACTTCTTGTACTTCTTTGAGCTAATGAGAATAGGGTAGTTCCCTCTGCACTGTGACTTCCTTTCAGATATTTGTAGACCGCTATTAAGTCTCCTCTCAGCTTTCTCTTTTTCAAACTAAACATTCCTAGTTCTTTTAGCCGTTCTTCATATCACACAATTTGCAGACCATCTACCATCTTGGTTGCTCTTCACTGGACTTGCTCCAATATATCGAGGTCTTTCTTAAATTGGGGAGGCCAGAACTGTACCCAGTATTCCAGCTGGGAATACTGCCTTCCGCAACACTCAGTTTCTCACATGGCCCCGTAGGAAAATTAACCCACCCCTGATCTAGTGATTTATGTAATGAGACATTTAAAGGCGATGAGTTAATCCAGAACGTTACACAGAACGTTGTGTTTAGCTTTTCCCAGTTTTAGCACAAATAATATAGATCTACCTCTGACACAATTCTTCTCAACTCCAGAAGACCCCGAAATAATGAAGGGGGGACATAGGTGTTGTGAATGTTAGTTATGTTTTGGCTGCTGGGAGGCTCCCTCTGGTGGCCAGGAATGGTTTGGACTTGGACCAGGTGTGTTGTGCAGTGGGTGTTTCCTTTGCTAACTCTCTGCTTATTTAAATCCTGGTCTGATTGCAGGCTGTTGCCGGATATCAGTTGTTCTTTGTATCTCCAGCCTGCTTAATCCTGCTCTACACCACATCTTCACCAGATAAGTGCTTGCTCTTTATTTATTGTCTGGTTCTTTTGTTTATCTGGGTTTGTCATTTGCTGTGGTTGGTTTGTTTATTTGCTTGCAGGGATTTTCCCCCTCAGTGGATTGTTGGGGAACTCCCTGCAGTTCTGTGTGGAGTATACCTCCTTTGGGTCCATGTGTTTGTGGCTTGTTGACTTTGTTATGATTCTTGTTTTCTGTTCATTGGTATGACAAGGGCACCTGGTATAGGATGTTTTTCAGATACTTAAGCCCTATGCCATTTTCTCTCGGAAGTTTGCTCCTTCTGAACGGAATTATGATGTGGGGAACCGGGAATTATTGGCTATGAAGTGGGCATTTGAAGAGTGGAGGCATTGGTTGGAGGGGGCTAGGCATCAAGTTGTGGTGCTTACGGACCACAAGAATCTCATCTATCTGGAATCGGCCAAGAGGTTGAATCCTCGGCAGGCCAGGTGGGCTTTGTTTTTTACCCGGTTTAATTTTGTGGTCTCTTTTTTGCCGGGCACTAAGAATGTTAAGGCCGATGCCCTTTCCAGGAGTTTCTGCGCGGACTCTTTGGAGGTTGTCGAACCGTCTACTATCCTGAATGATGGTGTAGTTTTCTCGGCTATTTTGCCTGATCTGCGGTTGGCACTGGCGGAATTACAGGGGGATAAACCTGAGAGATGTCCTACAGGGGAACTGTTTGTCCCAGACCAATGGAGAGACCGAGTTGTCTCTGAGGTTCATTGCTCTGTTTTGGCGGGTCATCCTGGCATTTTTGGTACTCGGGATCTTGTGAGACGCTCTTTTTGGTGGCCTTCCCTGTCCCGAGATGTCCGTCGTTTTGTGCAGTCGTGTGGAGTTTGTTCTATGTCCAAGTCCTGTTGTTCACGTTCTAGTGGGCTATTATTGCCTTTGCTTGTACCTAAGAAACCTTGGACGCACATCTCTATGGATTTTATTTCAGAGCTTCCCGTCTCTCAGAAAATGACTGTGATTTGGGTGATCTGTGACAGATTCTCCAAGATGGTCCACTTGCTTCCCTTATCTAAGTTGCCGTCTTCATCAGAGTTGGTGCCTTTGTTTTTCCAACATGTTGTTCGTTTGCATGGTATTCCCGAAAACATTGTTTCTGACAGAGGGGTGCAGTTTGTATCCAGGTTTTGGAGGATTTTTTGCTCCAAATTGGGTGTTCAGCTGTCTTTCTCCTCGGCGTTTCATCCTCAGACCAACGGTCAGACTGAAAGGGCTAACCAGACCCTGGAGACCTATTTACGGTGTTTTGTTTCTGCGGATCAGGATGACTGGGTGTCGTTTTTGCCTTTGGCTGAATTTGCCCTTAACAATAGAGCTAGCTTTACCACGTTGGTGTCCCCCTTTTTCTGCAATTTTGGGTATCACTCCAGGTTCCTCTCAGGGCAGCTTGAGGCATCTGACTGTCCGGGGGTGGATTCGGTGGTCAACAGAATGCAGCAGATTTGGGGGCAGGTAGTGGATAAATTGTTTCAGTCCCAAGAAACTGCCCAAAAGTTCGCAAACCGGCGTTAGACTGTTGGTCCCCGGTTTAAAGTAGGGGACATGGTGTGGTTGTCCTCTAAAAATATTCCTATGAGAGTTCCATCTCCTAAATTTAAGCCCAGATTTATTGGACCTTATAAGATTTCGGAGATTATTAACCCTGTATCTTTCTGTTTGACTCTGCCTGTGTCATTTAAGATTCACAATGTCTTCCATAAGTCCTTGTTGAAGAAACATATGGAGCCAGCAGTTCCTGCAGCAGCGCCTCCTGACCCTGTTTTGGTACAAGGGGATCTGGAGTATGAGGTTGAAAAAAATTCTGGATTCCCGTCGCAGTAGGCGTCCGCTTCAGTACCTTGTGAAATGGAAGGGTTATGGGCAGGAGGATAACTCTTGGGTTGTGGCTTCTGATTCATTCATGACAGATTCATGCGGACAGGTTGGTTCGCGCCTTCCATCATGCTCATCCCGAGCGACCCGGTGGCGTGGGTGAGGGTTCGGTGACCCCTCCTCAAGGGGGGGGGGGTACTGTTGTGAATGTTAGTTATGTTTTGGCTGCTGGGAGGCTCCCTCTGGTGGCCAGGAATGGTTTGGACTTGGACCAGGTGTGTTGTGCAGTGGGTGTTTCCTTTGCTAAATCTCTCCTTATTTAAATCCTGGTCTGATTGCAGGCTGTTGCCGGATATCAGTTGTTCTTTGTATCTCCAGCCTGCTTAATCCTGCTCTACACCACATCTTCCCCAGATAAGTGCTTGCTCTTTATTTATTGTCTGGTTCTTTTGTTTATCTGGGTTTGTCATTTGCTGTGGTTGGTTTCAGTTTATTTGCTTGCAGGGATTTTCCCCCTCAGTGGATTGTTGGGGAACTCCCTGCAGTTCTGTGTGGAGTATAGCTCCTTTGGGTCCATGTGTTTGTGGCTTGTTGACTTTGTTATGATTCTTGTTTTCTGTTCATTGGTATGACAAGGGCACCTGGTATAGGAAGGAGTTCAGATCGTGCGATCTGAGGGCCTTTTTGTACTATCAGGAAGTTGGTATTTTGCAGGGTTTTTCTCTGGCCACCATCAGTCCCTTTCCTGTCCTTTCCTATTTTAGTCAGTGGGGGCCTCACCTTTTGCTAATCCTGTCATCTATCTGTGTATTGTGTTCTTCCTATATCACCGCAGTCTTTGAATGTGGGGGGCTAGCTATTCTTATCTATTTTCTGAGGCAGAGAGTTATTCATCTTTCCTACCTTTTAGGATAGTTAGTTCTCTGGCTGGGTTCGCGGTGCACAGGATGTTAGTTCACCCCTCGGCTACTTCTAGTTGTGATGGTTAGTAAGGGGATGGCGGCCAGATTAGTTGCCAATGCTCTTGTCACCTTTTGCCAATGATTTGTGGTGGTCTTCCATGGTTCCGGATCATAGCACATAGGGCAATGAGAGAAAAATATAGTTATGTTTGAAGTGTTCTATGTTATGTCTGTAATAGTGAGGAAGAGGAAGAGGTAGAAGAGATTAAGGCGGAGGAGATTCAGATGGAGTGGATTAAGGTGGAGGAGGAGATCAAGGTGGAGAAGGCAGAAGAAAAGATAGAGAAAAAAAAGAACGGAAAAAAAGAAAATCGTGGTGATGTATGTAGAGAGAGAATGTGGTGATTATGTCGCGGGCAGAGGGGTGGGAAGGCCGCTCGGTGAGATCGCTGGCGTTCGGGTCCGGTGCTTCTGCTCCTCGGTGGCTCAAGCACGGGGCCGGACCCGGGACTCGAGCAGCGCTCCTCGCCCACGATTGAAAAGGGGGAGGTTTTTGGGATGTCGGTCGTGACGCCACCCACAGGTTGTGGTGATGGTGGGCACCACCGCTGCTGGTGACGGGGGATCCCGGGAGCGATGGCGGAGAGCAGCTAAGGTGTTGACCCCTCCGTGGGTAGGGGCGGTTGGTCCCGGGGCCCGGTTGGGAGTAGGGAGGAGGTATAGGTGCAGGTGCAGAGGCAGGGAGGCAGCGTGGTCGCGGGTGCAGCGGTGAGGTGCGGTGCCGGATGGCACTGTTGTACTCACTCAGACACAGAAGGACAGAGTCTCTGGTAAACCAAACGGCTGGATGGACGGGGCCCACAGCCGGCTGCGGTGTTCTCACTCTCCCCGGACGGGTTGATGGTGGCTGTCGTTTTCCTGCACCTGTGTAAGTGTATTTGACTCCTATGGATTCCCACGGGTAGTCCACTCCCCAGCGTGTACGTGTCTGGAGAGCCCGTTTTGCCCGCAGGCGCTGGCCCTTGGATCTCTGGCCTATGGCGGTGGCTCTTATCCGGACGGGTTGGGCTGTTGCCTTCTGACGGGACTTGGTTGGGGATGAACCGCTGAGGTCCAGACTGCAATCAGATAATTTGACCTTTACGGCGGCTCCTAGCCTAGTCGGGGTCTGAGTACCCTGCCTTGGTGCTTGGCTTCAATCTGCTCCCCGGTTCGGTACCGGTGGGCCACCGCCCGACCCTGGTCTTACGGTTCCGCTGACCTATGCCAACTCCTGCAGACGGCCACCACCGTCTGCCGACCTTGCTGAACGTGCCTGGGCTCCAACCCAGACACCAACAGTTTTGCTCCTCTCACTTTCACTGTCAGAACTGTTCTGCTTACTTTTCCCGCCTCCAGACCTGTGAACTCCTCGGTGGGCGGGGTCAACTGCCTGGCTCCACCCAACCTGGTGTGGACATCAAGCCTGGAGGGTGGCAACAAGGGTTTGATTGACTGGTGTCACCTCCCCAGGGAAGGGGGTGTGTGTGTGGTGTTAGTATTCTGTGACCCCTGGGGGTCCAGGGCGTCACACTCCCCCTTGGTTAAATTCAGACCGTCCGCGGGCCGCCCATCACTGATTTTTATTTTTTTTCTGAAAAATATAAATTAACATGGGAAAAACATATAACATTAAGCATACTTTAATTGTTCCCTTACGGGAGGCTCTTCACTTCAAACGTTGCTAACGGTAATAAAAAACATTTTTAATAACAACGGACGGGTCCCAGTTCTTCCGCTTTCCCACCCAAACAACCTAAACCTTGATGCTGCCCCTAAGAAACGGGCAGCACCCCTTTTCCCCAGTCCAGAAACAGGAACACGGTTCAGGTCGCCCAAGCGGGAACGGGTACGGTGTCTCGCACCCGGTTGTCATTCAGGGGGCCCCACGCCCAGGGGGACCCCTGACCCCGGAGGATGGTCACTGGTCCTGGTGGTGACCGGACCCCAGCCTGCTCTGCTGCAGGCCCTTCCTCCAACCTGCCTCTCCGGAGGCGGTTAACGGAACTCCAGCCCGGAATTATTTACAAACCCACCAGTTTGTGGGTGGCCTGCAAGTTCTCGGCCATGTTCATGATTACTCATGTGGAAAGGGCTTTTGGGGTATCGGTGCCAAAAAGGGCAAAAACAGCGCTTCACTGCTCAGCGCTTCCTGAAGAAAACATAAAAGCATGGAGTAGGTCCCAATGGGGGACAACAGTTCTGCCGCAACGGAGATCCGCTGCCTTTAGTTGAGGTCGCCTTCCTCATACGCCTCCTCCAGCTCTACATCCGGACTGTAGAGGAAGCTCTGCTACACTGGTATATAGGTGCTCAGAGGTAAATAATAGACAATAGTAGAGGATAACCTCGGCACACTAAACCTCCCACACTGAGTCAGAAACTCACAATGAATAGTAATGCAAAAACACTCTTTATTGGTCTGTTTTTTGAGGAATTTTTTTAAGGCATATATGCTTCTGTCCAAAATAAGTAGCTAATTTGACGTTTCGGCCTGAGCCTTCGTCAGATTGGACTTATCTGTGTGTAAAAGTATAACAATAATCAATATCATACAAGAGTGAGGGACAATAGTACAGAATTTAAGCAACATAGGGATACAATCTGGGTGTAACAATGGCACAAAGTGGAACACAAAATGCTGTAATACAGAAAAAAGAAATTACAGTAATGTCTCATATTGGGGGTCAGAGTAAATTAGACAACACTGGTGCGAAAGATTGTCATACATAAAAATCATGTGTAGTAGGTGAAAATGGCACTATGCATGGTAGAGCTGATGGGAGACCGACCATAGAGAACAGGGAAGAAGGAGAAAAAGTGGAGAAAAAGAAGAAAAAGGAGGGGGTGGAAGAGGGGGGGAGAGGAAGAAGGAGAAGCGGCTATGAGAATTGCGTAAGTAGTACATGACTCACCGGGAACACACATAGTCGTGACAGTTACGTCAAACAAGAGGACCGGACAATGTAAGGGACTTTATACTGTTGTGTGTATCACTATAAAGAAAGGCATATACGTTAAAGTAAGGATCATATGGAACTAATATACAGGTAATTAATGATGGTGAGTAAATAATTGTGTTGTACAATGTATAATACCTGTTGCTTAGAAACCGTTATAGGGTAACATATACCGTATTTTTCGGACCATAAGACGCACTTTTTTCCCCCCAAATGTTGGGGGAAAGTGGGGGGTGCGTCTTATGGTCTGACTATAAGGCTGCGGGGAATGAGGGTGCCGCGGTGCAGCGGGTCATCGGCGGCACGAGCAGGCTGTAACAGCCTGCCGTGACCACGTGGGCCCGCTCATTACATATGCACGCCCATCCTCCCGCCCATCATCTCTCAGCGAAACCGGCACTGACAGGTGGGCGGGGTGATGGGCGGGGGGGGGGAATGCGTGCATAATTAGCAGCCGGCCGTGATCACCCCTGGCAACTACAGCCTGGAGTGATCATGTGCGGCTGTATTCACTGCCCCCCGTGCATCATTATCAGCGCGGGGTGCAGTGAATCAGTACACTCACCCGTCACCGTGTGTGGAGCCGCCCCCCTGCAGCATCGCGTCTTCCTGTCTGTGCCGGCGGTCAGCTGATCTGGACACTAGCTGCGCGCACCGCGATGACGTCATCGCCGTGCGCGACGCTAGTATCCACCAGAATCGATCAGCTTACCGCCGGCACAGACAGGAAGACGCGATGCTGCAGACACCGGTGACGGCTCCACACAGCGGCGCTGCAGCTGAGACAGAGATCGGTGCTTCAGCGAGTGAGGAAGGGTAAGTATAAACGTTTATTTTTTTTTTCCTGTGCCACAGGATACACGCCATTTACCAGGATGGGGGCATTTCATGAGCAGGATGGATGGGGTCATTTCATGAGCAGGATGGATGGGGGCATTTCATGAGCAGGATGGATGGGGGCATTTCATGAGCAGGATGGATGGGGGCATTTCATGAGCAGGATGGATGGGGGCATTTCATGAGCAGGATGGATGGGGGCATTTCATGAGCAGGATGGATGGGGGCATTTCATGAGCAGGATGGATGGGGGCTTATCTTGAGCATGATGGATGGGGGCATATCATGAGCAGGATGGATGGGGGCATTTCATGAGCAGGATGGATGGGGGTATATCATGAGCAGGATGGATGGGGGCATTTCATGAGCAGGATGGATGGGGGCATTTCATGAGCAGGATGGATGGGGGCATTTCATGAGCAGGATGGATGGGGGCATATCATGAGCAGGATGGATGGGGGCATATCATGAGCAGGATGGATGGGGGCATATCATGAGCAGGATGGATGGGGGCATATCATGAGCAGGATGGATGGGGCATATCATGAGCAGGATGGATGGGGCATATCATGAGCAGGATGGATGGGGCATATCATGAGCAGGATGGATGGGGGCATATCATAAGCAGGATGGATGGGGCATATCATAAGCAGGATGGATGGGGCATATCATGAGCAGGATGGATGGGGCATATCATGAGCAGGATGGATGGGGGCATATCATGAGCAGGATGGATGGGGGCATATCATGAGCAGGATGGATGGGGGCATATCATGAGCAGGATGGATGGGGGGCATATCATGAGCAGGATGGATGGGGGCATATCATGAGCAGGATGGATGGGGGCATATCATGAGCAGGATGGATGGGGGCATATCATGAGCAGGATGGATGGGGGGCATATCATGAGCAGGATGGATGGGGCATATCATAAGCAGGATGGATGGGGGCATATCATGAGCAGGATGGATGGGGGGCATATCATGAGCAGGATGGATGGGGGCATATCATGAGCAGGATGGATGGGGGCATATCATGAGCAGGATGGATGGGGGCATATCATGAGCAGGATGGATGGGGCATATCATAAGCAGGATGGATGGGGGCATATCATGAGCAGGATGGATGGGGGCATATCATGAGCAGGATGGATGGGGGCATATCATGAGCAGGATGGATGGGGCATATCATAAGCAGGATGGATGGGGGCATATCATGAGCAGGATGGATGGGGGTATATCATGAGCAGGATGGATGGGGGTATATCATGAGCAGGATGGATGGGGGGTATATTATTAGCAGGATGGGGGGTATATGAGCAGGATCATATACAAGGCAGGAGGATCCTTATCAGAATGGGGTACCTTAGTAGAGAATTTGGGGACATTACCCCCATAACAGTGTCAGCAGCAGATCCTCGCCCCATAACAGTGTGTCATGACCATATTTTTTGGTTGAAATTTTATTTTCCTATTTTCCTCCTCAAAAACCAGGGTGCGTCTTATGGTCAGGTGCGTCTTATAGTCCGAAAAATACGGTACCAAGAGGCACCTGTCAGGTGCTATAGCTACTCAGCCTAGGAGTGCTGGGGAAGACACAGTAGTAGCGTCTAATACGGATCAAGCTATAATGAAACAAACATGTGATAGACAAGTGAACATCAGACGTCTTTAAGTAAATCTCTGCTGATAGGTAAGGTGTATATAACGCCCTTATGTACCTGTATGTCAGCCTTGCTAGTATAGCACTGTCACAGGAGCTGTATAGGATTGCTGGGATGTTATCCACAGATTATGCCTTATGGAAAGCTTGCTATGAGATATAGGTACCTCTAGGGAAGTACAAAAAAGTCATAAAAGGCCCATGATCATATTAACGAAGTGCACTAAAATATGGTTGGGAGCAAGGTATTTACCTAAGTGGAAGGCCAAGTGTTAATGCTGCCGGTAGCACCGGAAGGGTCTCTGGCCAAGGTCCTAATATGGTGAGAGAAAAAAGAGGAGTGTAGATAACAAACAGAGGATAAGGGTTAAAGCCATGTGACAAAGAGAGAGACAGGTCGATTGCCATTACTCACCTCGCCGCTGGTGGACGTGCGTTCAGTACTAGCGCGCTCCTGTGCAGTGAACTATGTCCGGCGTGCGAGGGTTCTTGAAGGAGGTGTGGGTGGGACTATACAGATCACTTCCTGCGTGTGGAACGCAGGAAGTAAGGAGGTGGAACGCACACCGCACATGCGCAGTGTGCGCTACACCTCCAGACCAGATCTGGGTGTGACTAGAGTTGCGTCCTAAGGGTATGTGCGCACTAGGCGTTTTTTTCACGCTGCGTTTTTATGTGCGTTTTTGTCTAAAAAACGCACCCGCGGCTAAAAAACCGCGGCAAAAACGCATGCGTTTTTGCCGCGATTTGGTGCGTTTTTTGCTGCGTTTTTGCTCACTGCGTTTTTATTCAGTGAACAATGCCATTAAAGATTGTTGATGAAAAAAAAAAAAAAAAAAAGGTCTGATGTCATTTCCTTCTTCAAAATGTTCATTGTATGCAGGAGAGCAGACAGCTGCAGAACTAGTGTATGCAGGAGAGCAGACAGCAGCTGCAGAACTACAAGTCTCAGCATCCTCCATTCACTAGTGTATGCAGGAGAGCAGACAGCAGCTGCAGAACTACAAGTCTCAGCATCCTCCATTCACTAGTGTATGCAGGAGAGCAGACAGCAGCTGCAGAACTACAAGTCTCAGCATCCTCCATTCACTAGTGTATGCAGGAGAGCAGACAGCAGCTGCAGAACTACAAGTCTCAGCATCCTCCATTCACTAGTGTATGCAGGAGAGCAGACAGCAGCTGCAGAACTACAAGTCTCAGCATCCTCCATTCACTAGTGTATGCAGGAGAGCAGACAGAAGCTGCAGAACTACAAGGCTCAGCATCCTCCATCCAGGACTGTATGCAGTTTTTTGCCCAAAAAGAAAAAAAAAATGACATGGGCTTCGCCATATTTTTGTATGCTAGCCGGGTACAGCAGGCAGGTACGGGCTGCCCCCAACCCCCAGCTGCCTATTTGTACCCGGCTGGGAACCAAAAATATAGAGAAGCCCTTTTTTTTAATTATTTCATGAAATAATTAAAAAAAAAAAAATGACGTGGGCTTCGCCTAATTTTTGAGTCCAGCCGGGTACAACTAGGCAGCTGGGGATTGGAATCCACAGTGCAGGGTGCCCATGCTTTCTGGGCACCCCCACTGCGAATTGCAGTCCGCAGCCACCCCAGAAAATGGCGCTTTCATAGAAGCGCCATCTTCTGGCGCTGTATCCAACTCTTCCAGCTGCCCTGAAGCCGGGTGGCTAGCCGGGTAATAATGGAGTTAGGGCTAGCTGTATATTATCAGCTGGCCCTAAGCCCGAAATTCATGGTGTCACGCCAATATTAGACATGGCCACCATGAATTTCTAGTACAGATAAAAAAAAACCACAACACACAGAAAAATATTTTTATTAGAAATAAAACACAACACAATTAGTGACTCCATCTTTATTGAAATAAAGAACCCCCCTCCACAGTAATCCTGGGTTAGGGTCACGCGCCGTCCAATCCGGATCCAATATCATCTGATCGGTTTGCTGGAAGGCATACCGATCAGATGATCTGTCAGGTTCAAGGATGTGAATCACATCACACATCAGCTGATTGTATAAAAGCCGATTATACAATCAGCTGATGCATCAGTAGAAAAAAAAAAAAAAAAATAATACTCACTTATGTGCTGTGCTGATGACCGGCAGCTCCTGGAGCGATCGATTGGACAGGAGTCTGATCCTATACGATCGCTGCAAGAGCTGCCGGTAATCAGCTGATGAAGTCCCCTGACGGCAGGATCAGCTGATAGCCGGCCGGGCGCCCGCGTCACCGCGATCAGCTGATGCGTCAGGTGACTGCATCAGGTGATCCTCCGCCAGGTCCTGCAAGCAAGGTCCTGCCCCGGGGAGACTGCACACAGCCAGAGCGGCGGGACCGGGAGGAGCTGGGAGCGGGCATGGCACCGGGACCCTGCGGACAGGTGAGTATATATGACATTTTTTTTTTTTCTACTGTTCACTTTGATTTTCGCCGCTGCCTCCACCTCCCGCCCAGACATGGCGCCGCACGGAGCTGACATGCACAGGACGGGAGGTGGAAGCAGCGGTGACGGTACCGGGAGGATTCACGCTTCTGTGTTTACCAACAGAAGGAATCCTCTTCCTGTACACGTCACTGTAGTACCCACCCCTTGCGTTTATAGCTGCGTTTTTAGTCATAGAAACGCGGCTATATGCATTTTTCATTGCGTTTTTAACATCTCATTGAATTCAATGGGTGAAAAACGCAGTGAAAAACGCAGAAATAATTGACATGCTGCGTTTTTGTGGTCACCACAAAAACGCAGCTAAAAAAAAACGCTGTGTGCGGACAGCACTTATGAAAACCCATTGACATTGCTGGGGAAGCAATGTCACTGCGTTTTCAGCACAAAAACGCGGTAAAAAACGCCGCTAAAAACGCCGCTAAAAACGCGGCAAAAACGCCTAGTGCGCACAAGGCCTAAAGCGGCGTTCGGGGGCAGACAACTTCTACTGGGTCGTGCTACTGCCAAACAGCATTCTCTGCTGCATATACCATGGCCCCCGGCCACCCCTTTAACATGCGCGCTTATCATGCTGCACAGAATAGAGCTGCCGTCATGTGACAGCATTGCCGTCCTGTCCTTCATTCTCTGATTATAGTGATCGGCTGAGGGAGGAAGGAACAGAATGGCTGTAAGTACATAGTCTCTCCCCAACATCACGCATTATTATTGGCCCCTGTTATAGATGATATAAATCTGCATTTTTCGACATTATTTTCTATTATCTCAATAAATTGATAATTATAATTTAACGGCTTCTATTTCCCTACAGGCACCAAGAGGAAGAGGTTCGCCTATCAAGGTAAATACAAGTTCGATCCTGAGGAGTGACCGGCAAAATATACAGTACAGACCAAAGGTTTTGGACACACCTGTTTTGCACACTCTTGGCATTCTCTTGATCCTTAAGAGGTAGTCACTGGAATTAGTTTTCACTTCACAGGTGTGCCCTGTCAGGTTTAATAAGTGGGATTTCTTGCCTTATAAATGGGGTTGGGACCATCAGTTGTGTTGTGCAGAAGTCTGGTGGATACACAGCTGATAGTCCTACTGAATAGACTGTTAGAGACTTTTTACAAATTCTAAGTAAAGAAAAACGAGTGGCCATCATTACTTTAACCCCTTCACGACCATGGACGGATATATCCGTCATGGAGTGTGTCCCGTTAAGCCCCGCCCCCTGCCGCGGGCAGGCGGCGGGGATCAGCGCACATATCAGCTGTTTTCAACAGCTGACATGTGTGCCTGCATGTTCCGAGTGGAATCGCATTCCACCCGGAATATTGACCCCTTACATCTCGCTGCCAAAGTCTGGCAGCGAGATGTATATGCGCGCGGCCATGTTTTTTACTTACCGCCGCCCCCACCGGAAGTCACGTGAGTGATCACGTGACTTTCGGTGGTTGCCATCGTAGCACAGAGTCATGTGATGACGCCTGCAGCTATGACGTTTCACTTTCGTTTTCACCCGGCCGGGAGCAGGGTGAAACAGAAAGTGACTGTATCTGCTGGTTACAGCTGTATAGCTGTGATCAGCAGATAGATAAGAGCGATCGGATTGCTGATCACTATAGCCCCGTAGGGGGACTAGTAAAATAAAAAAAAAAAGTAAAAAAAAAGTTTAAAAAAAAAAAAGTTAAAATCACCTTCCTTTCCCCCCATTGAAAATTAAAGGGTTAAAAAAAAATAAATATACACATATTTGGTATCGCCGCGTTCAGAAATGCCCGATCTATCAAAATATAAAATCAATTAATCTGATTGGTAAACGGCGTAGTGGCAAAAAAATTCCAAACGCCAAAATTACGTTTTTTTGTCAGCGCAAGTTTTACGCAAAATGAAATACCAGGCAATCAAAACGTAGCATCTGCACAAAAATGGTACCATTAGAAACGTCAGCTCGAGACGCAAAATATAAGCCATCACTGAGCCATAGATCCCAAAAAGTGAGAACTCTACGGGTTTCGGAAAATGGCGCAAAACGTACGCCATTTTTATTGGACAAACTTCAGAATTTTTTTTAACCCCTTAGATACAAGTAAACCTATACTTGTTTGGTGTCTACAAACTCGCGCCGACCTGAGGCATCATACCCACACACGCAAAAAACAAGCCCTCATATGGCAAGATTGCCGGAAAAATAAAAAAGTTATGGCTCTCGGAAGAAGGGGAGCAAAAAACAAAAACGGAAAGTACCCCAGGGCTGCAGGGGTTAAGAAATGAAGGTCAGTCAGAAAAATTAGGAAACCTTTGAAAGTGTCCCCAAGTGCAGTGGCAAAAACCATCAAACGCTACAAAGAAACTAGCTCACATGAGGACCGCCTTAGGAAAGGAAGACCAAGAGTCACCTCTGCTGCGGAGGATAAGTTTATCCGAGTGACCAGCCTCAGAAATCGCAGGTTAACAGTGTGGCGCCCTGGACAAGCCATGTCGTCACAGGTACTACAACAACACACCCCACACCCCGAGATAGGCACACCAGTCACACACAAATCCTTGTTGCCTCCCTCCAGGGGCTGATGTCCACACCAGGTGGGGTGGAGCCAGGCGGTTGGCCCCACCCATCAAGGAGTTCACAGTCCTGGAGGCGGGAAAAGGAGTTCAGTTGAGTTTGGAGTCTAGTTTGGAAAGGAGGAAAGTGGTAGTAGAGGAGCAGACTGACCGTGTCCGGGTATGTGGCCCGGGCACATACAGCAAGATTGGCAGACGGTGGTGGCCGTCTGCAGGAGAGGCCGATCAACGCAGAACCGTAGGACCGGGGCTGGGCGGTGGCCCACCGGTACCGAACCGGGGAGCGAAGAGAAGCCAGCACCAACCGGCAGGGCCTTCGGACCCCGACCAGGCTTGGAGTCGCCGTTAAACTGGTCAAATCCGTTAGTGACCGGAACCCCAGGGGTTTCCTAACAACTAAGACCCGAGTGAAGGCAACCGTCCGAACCGACAAGGGAGATACAGCTACCGCCAGAGCTAGAGCTCTTAGGGCCAGAGCCTGCGGGCAAAGGGGCTCCTCCGGCACTCATACGCCGGGGAGCGGGCTACCGGTGGGAAGCCATTGGAGCCGAACACACAGAAGGTGCAGGGAAAGACAGCCATCACCACCCGTCCGGGGAAGACAGCAGCAGCCGGCTGCGGGACCCGTCCATCCAGCCGTTTGTTTTACCAGAGACTGTGTACCGGTATTGGCTGAGTGAGTACCATCGTGCCATCCGGCACCGCGCTGCCCCCGCGACCCTGCACCTCGTCGACCCCTGTGCCTGGCCCAACTCACCTCACTGGGCCTCGGGACCACAAGCCCCTACCCACGGAGGGGGAAAACATCCCAGCTGCTCCATAACAACGCTCCCGGGATCCCCGTCACCAGCAGCGATGGTGCCCCAACCATACCACAAACCGTGGGTGGCGTCACGAACCAAATCACCAAACCAACCCTTTTCACTCACGGGCGAGGAGCGCCGCTCGAGGCCCGGATCCGGCCCACCGCTCGAGCCACCGAGCAGCGGCAGCAGCCGGACCCGAGCAGCGAGCGCTGCCCCCGCGACCCTGCACCTCGTCGACCCCTGTGCCTGGCCCAACTCACCTCACTGGGCCTCGGGACCACAAGCCCCTACCCACGGAGGGGGAAAACATCCCAGCTGCTCCATAACAACGCTCCCGGGATCCCCGTCACCAGCAGCGATGGTGCCCCAACCTCACCACAAACCGTGGGTGGCGTCACGAACCAAATCACCAAACCAACCCTTTTCACTCACGGGCGAGGAGCGCCGCTCGAGGCCCGGATCCGGCCCACCGCTCGAGCCACCGAGCAGCGGCAGCAGCCGGACCCGAGCAGCGAGCGCAGTTGAGCAGCGCACCCCCCGATCGCGACAACTTGGCGTCACGAACAGGATCTTACCGTTCTACCGGCTGGTAGAGGTGCGCCTTGTGTTCCACGCTGGCGGTGTCCGGCCGAAAAATTTCAGATTCCGCCATCTTGGGCGCGAAGATTGTACCCGCTCAAGCGTCTTCCCGAGCAGTGGAGGCGCGAAAGCCGAAACTCCGCCCCTGAAGAGGAGGTGCTAAGAAGAAACCAAGGGGGGACGGATGGCGGCCGGCCACGTGTGGCCGAGACTGTAGAGAAGCGGATGGAGAGAAGGCGGCGTCCTCAGGGTGGAGCGCAGGAGCGCCCGTCACCGGAGCGTCTAAGCTCTGGGGGAACCGAGGAGGCATAGCCTTTGAAGATTGCGGCCCGGGTGAGCTCCCCGCCGGGACCGCTGCTTGGCTGGAGCGGGAGCTGGCCGGTTCTGCTTGAAGATGAGGGCGCAGAGCTTGCAGCAGCTGCTGGATTGGAAGGCGGAGATGCGCAGAATGGTTGCCATGGTGTGGGTCGTGAACGAGGGGCCGCTGCGGCCGTGCCACGTCACGATCAGGCCACCCAAACTCCTGAACCAGCCTTGATTGAGTGGGAGCCGGGGCCCAGCACCGCCGCGGGAGGTCCGGAGAGGGTGCAGCCGATGGAAGAGGGGATCTCGAGCACGCTGCCCCCGCCACCGTTCCCAACGGCGATCAGCGGTTCTGGGCTGCACTGCCTATGGAAGGAGAACCCGATGTACTGTCCGGTCCCCGAGTGGGCCGACCCGCTGCGGTGGTAGCCGCCCCAAAGTCAGCGGTCCCCCGTTGCACCGTTGTTTCCCGTTGGGACCATCAGCACCGTTACTGTTACAAGTAAATGAAAATAATCAACCGAGATGTTACCTGATTGTCAACCGTGATTGAACCGGCCGTTGCCGGCAAGTTGTCCCCGAAGGGACCCTTTGCACCGTGCGTAAGGAACTGCTTACGGACATGCCCGAGAACTTGCAGGGCACCCACAAATTAGTGGCATGTAAATAATTGGCTTAAATCCATTACCGCCTCCGGAGAGGCTGATTTGGAGAATGGGCCTGGAGGAAAGAGTTGGCCCAGGCCCGCCACTACCGTAACCGGTGGCGATCCTCCGGGGGTCAGGGGTTCCCCATGGACGTGGGTTCCCCTGAAGGGACCGTAGGGTGCAAAATACCGTACCCGTACCCGCTGGGGCAGCTTGGATCTGGACTGGGGTCAAGGGGTGCTGCCCATTTTCTTAGGGGCAGCATCAGGGCCAGGTTGCTTGGGTGGGAGAGAGCGGAAGCCGTTGTTAATAAAATGTCGAAATATGTGTACCGTTAGAAACGTTTAAGAAAGTGCCTCCCGTTAAGGGAAGATCCGTACAAATGCTTTTGTTGACCGTGTTTTACCTGTTAAATTATCTTTTTCAGTTTTTCAAAAAAAAATAAAACCGGTGATGGACGGGCAGCCTGCGGACGGTCTGCATTTAACCAAGGGGGAATGTGGCGCCCTGGACAAGCCAGGTCGTCACAGGTACTACAACAATACACCCCACACCCCGAGATAGGCACACCAGTCACACACAAATCCTTGTTGCCTCCCTCCAGGGGCTGATGTCCACACTAGGTGGGGTGGAGCCAGGCGGTTGGCCCCACCCATCGAGGAGTTCACAGTCCTGGAGGCGGGAAAAGGAGTTCAGTTGAGTTTGGAGTCTAGTTTGGAAAGGAGGAAAGTGGTAGTAGAGGAGCAGACTGACCGTGTCCGGGTACGTGGCCCGGGCACATGCAGTAAGGTTGGCAGATGGTGGTGGCCGTCTGCAGGAGAGGCCGATCAACGCGGAACCGTAGGACCGGGGCTGGGCGGTGGCCCACCGGTACCGAACCGGGGAGCGAAGAGAAGCCAGCACCAACCGGCAGGGCCTGCGGACCCCGACCAGGCTTGGAGTCGCCATTAAACTGGTCAAATCCGTTAGTGACCAGAACCCCAGGGGTTTCCTAACAACTAAGACCCGAGTGAAGGCAACCGTCCGAACCGACAAGGGAGATACAGCTACCGCCAGAGCTAGAGCTCTTAGGGCCAGAGCCTGCAGGCAAAGGGGCTCCTCCGGCACTTATACGTCGGGGAGCGGGCTACCGGTGGGAAGCCATTGGAGCCGAACACACAGAAGGTGCAGGGAAAGACAGCCGTCACCACCCATCCGGGGAAGACAGCAGCAGCCGGCTGCGGGACCCATCCATCCAGCCGTTTGTTTTACCAGAGACTGTGTATCCGTTATTGGCTGAGTGAGTACCATCGTGCCATCCAGCACCGCTCTGCCCCCGCGACCCTGCACCTCGCCGACCCCTGCCTGGCCCAACTCACCTCACCGGGCCCCGGGACCACCAGCCCCTACCCACGGAAGGGGAAAACATCCCAGCTGCTCCATAACAACGCTCTCGGGATCCCCGTCACCAGCAGCGGTTGTGCCCCAACCTCACCACAAACCGTGGGTGGCGTCACGAACCAAATCCCCAAACCAAACCAACCCCTTTCACTCACGGGCGAGGAGCGCTGCTCGAGTCCCCGGATCCGGCCCACCGCTCGAGCCACCAAGCAGCAGCCGGACCCGAGCAGCGAGCGCAGTTGAGCAGCGCACCCCCTGCCCACGACAACAGCAGCTCAGATTAGAGACCAAGTCAATGCCGCACAGAGTTCTAGCAGCAGACACATCTCTAGAACATCTGTTAGGGAGGAGACTTTAGCAGGCTTTACACGCTACGACATCGCTAAAGCGATGTCGTTGGGGTCATGGAATTTGTGACGCACATCCGGCCGCGTTAGCGATGTCGTTACGTGTGACACCTATGAGCGATTTTGAATCGTCGCAAAAACGTGCAAAATCGCAATTCGGTGACATGCCTCCCTATTCCCAATTATCGTTGCTTTTTCAGGACGCAGATTGTTCCTTGTTTCTGCGGCAGCACACATCGCTATGTGTGACACCGCAGGAACGAGGAACCTCACCTTACCTGCGGCCGCCGGCAATGATAAAGGAAGGAGGTGGGCGAGATGTTCGTCCTGCTCATATCCGCCCCTCCGCTTTGATTGGGTGGCCGCTTAGTGACGTTGCTGTGACGCCGAACGAACTGCCTCCTTAGAAAACTAGGCAGGTAAGTAGTGTGACGGGTCCGCGCGATTTTGTGCGCCATGGGCAGCGATTTGCCCGTGACGCACAAACGATGGGGGATCATAGAGATCAGACCCCACCAATCATAAAGGGGAGTCTTGTCTTATTAATATGCAGTCACCTTACAGTATGGGAATATGCCTTTATAGGGAATGTGTCAGTAAGAATTTTACTAAGAAACCAAACGTAGTGCAGGATAGAACAGGGGAAACATCTCCTATGATGCCTATTCCATCGTCCCCCAGAGCCGTGTGGCAATGAAATTAATCTTTAATCATATGGAGATTAGCTTTGCTGGTGCATTGTGGGGGCGTATCAGTCACTTGTGGGCGAATCCAGTCACTTATGGATGAAAATTCATGGGTATTGATGTCATCCATTTGGGTGTGCGGGGGGTTGATTATAAGAAATCGCTCACTAAACGCGAGTGCGAATGGATTGTTAGGGGTACTTTGCACGCTACGACATCGCACCTGCGATATCGTCGTGGTCAAATCGAAAGTGCCGCACATCCGGCGCCGGTAACAACGTCTCAGTGTGTAAAGCCTAGATGCGCCGATAAACGATCTCAAAAGTGTCGTAAATCGGTGATCTGTGTAGCGTCGGTCATTTTCATAATGTCGGTACAATGATGTTCCTGCGGCAGCACACATCGCTGTGTGGGAAGCCGCAGGAGCGAGGAACATCTTACCTGCCTCCACCGGCTATGCGGAAGGAAGGAGGTGGGCGGGATGTTTACGTCACGCTCCTCTCTGCCCCTCCGCTGCCCCTCCGCGCACGACCCGCCCGCTTAGGAAGGAGGCGGGTCGCCGGCCAGAGCGACGTCGCAGGGCAGGCAAGTGCGTGTGAAGCTGCCGTAGCGATAATGTTCGCTATGGCAGCTATCACAAGATATCGCATGTGTGACGGGGGCGGGTACTATCGCGCTCTGCATCGCTAGCATCGGCTAACGATGTCGCAATGTGCAAAGTACCCCTTAGACTGGACACGGTTAAGCCATTTGGCTTAAATGAGAAGCTCAGTGTCTCACCATTCCTGTAAAAAATCTCATTAACATATATGTAGACTCTGTCACCAGTCCTCTAGTGATTATTGTGTATTGATTTTTGTTTTTCTTGTTTAAATATACAGTACATACGAAAACATAGGACCAAGGCTGTGAAGTCCGAGTCGGAATTGCCGTCGGTGCCCCTTTTGGCTCAGTAAGAAATGTAATAAAATTAATAATATCCTATAATACATAATAAATTGACGATAGTATGTATACAGAATGTATACAGAATGTGCTGAATATTTTTTCATAGGAATTTGGGAAAGTTATGAAATGTCCTACAAATGGCTATTCTATTCTTGATGTAAGGCTACATTCACACACAGCGTTTTTGCTGCGTTTCTTGAGGATACGTGTTTCAGCTGCAAAAGCAGATCAGCTTTTTAAAAAACCGCATCACCTGAAAGGTTTTTGAGCTCATAGATAATGTTTTCAATAGCAAAAGCAGATTAGAAAAACGCCACAAACTGACATGCTAATTCTTTGTGAGGATCTGTTTTAGAGCCCAAAAACAGATCCTCACGAAACGATGTGTCTGTCATATGTTGAAAGCCATTACCTTTGCTGGATGCCCAGAGTCACTGCATTTCACTGAATTATTTTGCCATCAATGTTTGATATGTTTGTGACAAGAAAGAAATTGTTAGCAAGACACTGGCAGTAAAAGATACTAAAGCTCATCACAGCAGCCAGTTTCTCCAGGCCTTAGTGGAAAAGGTTCTGCAAGATTACGAACTAAAAAAAAAAACGTTCTTGCTATTGTAACAGACAATGCTTCAAACATGATAAGTACAATTAAACTGAAGAATGAGAGTAATGAACAACAGCTAGAAGAAAATTTAGGATTCAGTATTTTTGAGGTGAAAGGCCACACTGCTGTTCATGTAACTGAGGAACAAACCGATATTACAACAGAAGAACAGCATAATGATACTTTAGGATTAGATGATCTTGTTGAAGCTGCTTCAAAACTTTCATATTCTTCACATGCTCTGTGTTGTGCACACGCTGCAGCTGCCAATAAGAGATAGTCTGCAAGAGGGACATGCTGGAAATCTGATTGGAAAAGTGAGGAAATTGGTTCATGCCGCCAGGAACCCCTAAAATTGATTCCATCTTAAAGAGACGTGCTGGGAAAGGGGCAATTGTTGATCAAGCCACTCGGTGGGGCAGCATGTATTTAATGATTGAGCAATTGCTTCACGGTAAGAGCAGTAAGGGGTACTTTGCACGTTGCGATATCGCAAGCCAATGCCGCGATAGTCCCCGCCCCCGTCGCAGCTGCGATATCGTGTGATAGCTGTCGTAATGAATATTATCGCTACAGCAGCTTCACATGCACTCACCAGCCGTGCGTCATCGCTCCGGCTGGCGACCCGCCTCCTTGTTAAGGGGGCGGGTCGTGTGGAGTCACTGTGACGGCAGGCGGCGAATCAAAGCAGAGGGGTGGAGATGAGCAGGATGTAAACATCCCGCTCACCTTCTTCCTTCCGCATAGCCGCCGGCGGGAGGTAAGGTAATGTTCCTCGCTCCTGCGGCTTTATACACAGCGATGTGTGCTGCCGCAGGAACGAGGAACAACATCGTACCTGTCGCAGCAGCGTAATTTTGAAAAAAGTCGGACACTGCACAGATGATATGATAACAACGCTTTTGCGCTCGTTAATCGTATCATCTAGGATTTACACACTACGATGTCGAAAGTGACGCCGGATGTGCGTCACTTTCGATTTGACCCCACCGACATCGCACGTGCGATGTTGCAACGTGCACCCTAAGACTCTGGAACTCTCTTCCTGGGGAAGTGGTGATGGCCAACTCACTGAATGAATTTAAGAGGGGAATGGATGCTTTTCTTGAAAGCAACAGAATAGAAGGTTATGAATAACATAATATTACAGGTAGATAGTTGACCCAGATTAGGAGTCGGGAAAAAACATTTTTCCCTATGAAGAAAATTGGCTCCTACTCTATGGGTTTTTACCTTCCCCCTGGTTCAACACTGCAGAACAGATGCACTAAAAATAGGCTGAACTAGATGGACATAATGTCTTCCTTCCGCCTTACAAACTATGTTACTAAAATCATTTCTTATAGATATGGTGAACCCTCAGGTAACCCTAAATGAAGGTCAATGGACACAGGTGGCTGAATTGAAGGAATTGCTTAATCACCCATTTACCGTGACTAAAAAATTACAAGCTGAGGATTTAACTCCTGGCAAAGGGAGTGGAAGAACTTACTATTTTTCCTGTCCCAAAGATGAGGTTTAATCGCAGATGGCATTTCTGCTTCAATGAAACGGAGAGAGACACAGCTATTGGAAAAGAAAATTCTTCTGGCAGCTGTTTATGTGTACCCAAGTCATCGTATACTGCTTGATGATCATCAGCTTACTAAAGGAATAATTATATTAAGAAATTACTAGCACAAAGGGAAACTAAGTGGATAGTGGCTCTGGACACTGTTACTCCACGTGGCCTTAATGAAGCCCTGAGTTTTGCGTCCTTCTTATAAATGTGATTTTTATTATTTTTATGATCATTTGACATGCGTAATTCAATATGGTGTAATATCCGAAATTATGTTGCCTGATGTGTCTAGCCTTGGGAATTGTTTTTAATTATTTTTTATTCACTTATCTTTTTTAGTGTTCACCAATTTATGTCTGCACCCTTCCTCTTGCATTAATGAAATGAACTGCAAAACCTTTGGAATATTTGCTGAGGACTTCCTATCTCTTCTTTTGAACCTTCGGTGGCTCTTTGACTTCTGCATAAGGAACTTTGCTGTTTCCAGTGAAGCTATAATGCTATATTTACGATACTCTATTCCTATTGCCTTTTAGGTTGCTCAAAATACATGTTCCTTTGCACTGTTGTATTTGCCTGCTGCCGTAGGTTCTCATCACTTGGATGCTCTGGTTGTGCGCGTGCGCGTCCCCCGCCCCCGTGCGTCGCCGTGGCGTCTCCGGTGCGTCTTGGCCTCCGCGCGTGCGCGTTGGTGCATTGACTGCTACGGTGGCATCATCGGGGTCGGCTGTAAATATTGTATTATATATTTACAATTTATTACAGTTTTTCGTGTTCTAAAGTTGTATTCCAATAAATATATTTTATGTTCTATCTAAATATCTTGATTGTTGTATCATAACAATGATTAAATGTAAAAATAGGTAATATCAGCTCACCAAGCCTGCTGCAGTCCCATAATCGTCCTGTGGTGGATGATCAGCGCACGGATGGTCAGAAGTCACCAAATAGATATAGAATATAAATCCAGCGCAATCACACGGAATATTAAAAAGTTGTCTTCTTTATTGATAGTTTTTTAATAAAATCCAAAAGGTACATGCAGCATAAAAATAAAGGATGCCCAGGTCAGAGCTCTGACCTGGGCATCCTTTATTTTTATGCTGCATGTACCTTTTGGATTTTATTAAAAACTATCAATAAAGAAGACAACTTTTTAATATTCCGTGTGATTGCGCTGGATTTATATTCTATAATGATTAAATGTCTGATGTTCACATTGCACTACAATAAATTTTTCACTTAAATATAAGCAATATATGTGGGAGTCGGAGTCGAAGGTTTGGATTACCGACTCCATAGCGCTGGTTTGGACACACCTTCTCAATCAAAGAGTTTTCTTTATTTTCATGACTCTGAAAATTGTAGATTCACATTGAAGGCATCAAAACTATGAATTAACACATGTGGAATGAAATACTTAACAAAAAAGTGTGAAACAACTGAAAATATGTCTTATATTCTAGGTTCTTCAAAGTAGCCACCTTTTGCTTTGATTATTTTCAAAAAACTGACTCTGTTCAAAGCATTTATAAGGCATTGATGAAGGCTAAATAGACCATAGATTTATGAATATATGAAGATATTTATATGCCCAACACAAACAAGACTTACACAGACAGCAGTGATTTAAAATCAACACAGCAAACACCGGGCAGTGTGGATGGATACAGGGCTTTTTATATTGCCAAGTGCAGATAGAATTACATGGGAGCTCTGGAGAAAGAGTGTAGTAAGAAAACCTAATATTATTGGCAATTAGATGGTTACACAATCTATATAGCAGGAGTTGACAGAGGAAATGACCTGCAGCAATAATAGACAACCAGGTGAATTAATACAGCATGACATGGTATTAAGCAAAACTAAATATTAGTGAATCAAAAAAGACATCACACAGTGATAATTAGAGTTGAGCGCGGTTCGCGGTTCGTGGTTCTCCAGTTCTAGGCTCGAGTGATTTTTGGGCTGTTCGAGATCGAACTAGAACTCGAGCTTTTTGCTAAAAGCTCGATAGTTCTAGAAACGTTCGAGAACGGTTCTAGCAGCAAAAAGCAGGGCTTTTTACAGCTACAGTGTGCAGGAGCCATCGCTGGCAGCCTGCCACAAGCTGGTAACCAAGATAAACATCGGGTATCCAAGCAAAGCGCTTGGTTAGTAACCCGATGTTTATCTTAGTTACGTGCAGGAAGCCCACACTTCCCCGCTCAGCTCACTCCGCCCCCTCCTGCCCGCGGCATGTATACATACATATCCACACACACACACACTCTCACTCACGCACACACCCCCCCCCCCCCAGCTACAGTGTGCAGGAGCCATCGCTGGCAGCCTGCCACAAGCTGGTAACCAAGATAAACATCGGGTATCCAAGCAAAGCGCTTGGTTAGTAACCCGATGTTTATCTTAGTTACGTGCAGGAAGCCCACACTTCCCCGCTCAGCTCACTCCGCCCCCTCCTGCCCGCAGCATATACACACACACACACTCTCACACACGCACCCCCCCTACCCCCCCCGCTCGGCTTACCTGCGGTGATGAAGTCCCGCCATCCCGACCTCAGCGCTGTCACTGTCCTCCATGGCCGCCGCTTGTCACATCACCTCTCGCTTCCCACCCGAGACGTCACGGACCTCTCGCGATGCTTGATGTGAAGGCGCCGGTCATTGACCTCAGTGACAGGTGCTGTCAGTGTGCTGGAGATCAGCGCAGGTAATGTACCTCGCTGACAGCAGCACTTGTCATCCCCTGCAGTGACCTGGGCTGACCCATTGATGTTAGCTCAGGTCACTGCATTGCTCTCCCAGCCAATGGGGAACATTCTGCTCTTCATTGACTGGGACAGTGTGGATCGTCATGGCAACCCCTTGGATTACACCAGACCTGGATTTGTTTTTCATTCTAATAAATTGGTTAAAGAGGGAATGTTTTGGGGAGTGTTTTTTCAAATAAAAATGTGTTTGTCGTCTATTTTTTTTTATTACTGACTGGGTTGGTGATGTCGGGTATCTGATAGACGCCTGACCTCACCAACCCCAGGGCTTGATGCCAGGTGACATTACACATCTGGTATTAACCCCATATATTACCCCGTTTGCCACCGCACCAGGGCGCGGGATGAGCTGGGGCGAAGCACCAGGATTGGCGCATCTAATGGATGCGCCACTTCTGGGGCGGCTGCGGCCTGCTATTTTTAGGCTGGGGAGATTCCAATAACCATGGACCTCCCTAGTCTGAGAATATCAGGCCCCAGCTGTCTGCTTTACCTTGGCTGGTGATCCAATTTTGGGGGACCCCTACGTGTTTTTTTTTTAATTATTTATTTAATTTAAAATAACAGCGTGGGGTGCCCTCAGTTTTGGATTACCAGCCAAGGTGAGGTTGCCAGCTGTGTTCTGCAGGCTGCAGCCGTCTGCTTTACCCTAGCTGGCTACAAAACTAGGGGGAACCCTACGTCATTTTTTTTTTTCATTTTTTTGGCTAAATACAAAGCTAAGCACCCCTTAGTGCCACATGAAAGGTACCAAAGGGTGTTCCACTTTTTCTCCATTTTTTTCTCCACTTTTTCTCCATTTTTTTCTCCACTTATTCTCCACTTTTTCTCCTCTTATTCTCCACTTTTTCTCCTCTTATTCTCCACTTTTTCTCCACTTTTTCTCCATTTTTTTCTCCACTTTTTCTCCACTTTTTCTCCACTTTTTCTCCTCTTATGCTCCACTTTTTCTCCACTTTTTCTCCTCTTAATCTCCACTTTTTCTCCACTTTTTCTCCACTTTTTCTCCTCTTATGCTCCACTTTTTCTCCACTTTTTCTCCTCTTAATCTCCACTTTTTCTTCACTTTTTCTCCTCTTAATCTCCACTTTTTCTCCACTTTTTGTCCACTTTTTCTCCACTTTTTTCTCCACTTTTTCTCCACTTTTTTCTCCACTTTTTCTCCTCTTATGCTCCACTTTTTCTCCCCTTTTTCTCCACTTTTTCTCCACTTTTTCTCCTCTTATGCTCCACTTTTTCTCCTCTTAATCTCCACTTTTTCTCCTCTTATGCTCCACTTTTTCTCCACTTTTTCTCCACTTTTTCTCCTCTTATGCTCCACTTTTTCTCCACTTTTTCTCCACTTTTTTCTCCACTTTTTCTCCTCTTATGCTCCACTTTTTCTCCACTTTTTCTCCACTTTTTCTCCTCTTATGCTCCACTTTTTCTCCACTTTTTCTCCTCTTATGCTCCACTTTTTCTCCACTTTTTCCTCCACTTTTTCTCCTCTTATGCTCCACTTTTTCTCCACTTTTTCTCCACTTTTTCTCCACTTTTTTCTCCACTTTTTCTCCTCTTATGCTCCACTTTTTCTCCACTTTTTTCTCCACTTTTTTCTCCACTTTTTCTCCACTTTTTCTCCTCTTATGCTCCACTTTTTCTCCACTTTTTCTCCTCTTATGCTCCACTTTTTCTCCACTTTTTCTCCTCTTATGCTCCACTTTTTCTCCACTTTTTCTCCTCTTAATCTCCACTTTTTCTCCTCTTATGCTCCACTTTTTCTCCACTTTTTCTCCACTTTTTCTCCACTTTTTTCTCCACTTTTTCTCCTCTTATGCTCCACTTTTTCTCCACTTTTTTCTCCACTTTTTCTCCACTTTTTCTCCTCTTATGCTCCACTTTTTCTCCACTTTTTTCTCCACTTTTTCTCCTCTTATGCTCCACTTTTTCTCCACTTTTTCTCCACTTTTTTCTCCACTTTTTCTCCTCTTATGCTCCACTTTTTCTCCACTTTTTCTCCACTTTTTCTCCACTTTTTTCTCCACTTTTTTCTCCACTTTTTCTCCTCTTATGCTCCACTTTTTCTCCACTTTTTCTCCACTTTTTCTCCGTTCTTTTTCTATGGTCAGTCTACCCATTAGCTCTGCCATGCATACTGTAGCTCTACACCTACTGCACATGTTACTTTATGATTGACATCTCTTTCGTACCAGAGCTGTCTAAGCCTACTCTGACCCCATATTTGTCATTACTATATTGTCCTTGTACTGTATTATGACATTTGTATCATGTGTTTCATTTCTTGCTGTGTTGCAATTTTTTTGCTGCATCCCAATTGTACCTCTACATTGTTCGAGTTTATGTTATTGTTCTCTCACTCTTATGTGATACTGATTATTGTCATTTTTCATGATTACATGCAGATAAGTCCAATCTGACGAAGGCTCAGGCCGAAACGTCATTTGTAACTTGTTTTGGACAAAAACATATATGCTTATGAAAAAAAAATGTTCTTAATACGGACCAATAAAGAGTGATTTTGCATTACTATCCATTGGGACTTACTGACTTAGTCTGGGAGATTTAGAGTGCCGAGGTTACTCACTAATTTTATCTATTATTACCTCTGAGCACCTATATACCAGTGAGCAGAGCTTCCTCTACAGTAGTTCTCCTGATTAGGCATGCCCTTACCTCATGAGCAGGGCATTGCAGCTTTGGTAGCAACCATTACGACATGGACTCTGCTGCTGTGGACCCGGGGAGAGTGAGTGCAGATTCATTGCACCCACACTCCTCACATGAAGGGTCCGCACTCCTAGAAAATGGGGGATACGTTCCCTGAGTGTCTCCCCCCCATATTCTAGACGGTCCAGAGTCGTCGTGGGACCCCTTTATTTTTTTTCTTACAATAAATTGGTGAAAGAGGAAATGTTTTGGGGACTGTTTTTTCAAATAAATTTCTTTTGTCGATTTTTTGTTTTTGTTAGTACTGACAGTTTATGATGTTGGGTATCTAATAGACGCCATGACATCACAAACTGCTGGGCTTGATCTCAGGTGACTTTACAGCTAGTATCAACCCGATTTATTACCCCGTTTGCCACTGCACCAGGGCACGGGATGAGCTGGGGTGAAGCGCCAGGATTGGCGCATCTAGTGGATGCGCCACGTCTGGGGTGCCTGCGGCCTGCTATTTTTAGGCTGTGAAGGCCCAATAACTATGGACCTTCCCACCCTGAGAATACCAGACCACAGCTGTCCGCTTTACCTTGGCTGGTGATCCAATTTGGGGGGGACCCTACTTTTATTGTGTAATTATTAATATTTATAAAATAATTATAAAAAAGAGCCTGAGGGGACCTCCACATTGGATCCCCAACCACGGTAAAGCTGCCAGCTGTGGTTTTCAGGCTACAGCCGTCTGCTTTACCCTAGCTGGCTATCAAAAATGGGGGGACCCAACGTAATTTTTTTTTTAACTATTTTTTAAATAGAAAAAATTAATGGGCTTCCCTGTATTTTGATTGACAACCAAGGTAACGGCAGGCAGATGGGGGTGGCAACCCATAGCTGTCTGCTTTATCTGCGCTGAGAATCAAAAATACCGCGGAGCGCTACGTCATTTTTTTAAAGATTTATTTTTACAGCACTGTGATGTCCAGCAATCAAAATACAGGGAAGCCCATTTTATTTTTAGTTATTTAAATAAATAATTAAAAAAAATACATATGGGCTCCCGCTGCATTTTTTGTATTGCTAGCTAAGGGTAATCCAAGCAGCTACTGGCTGCTAACCCCCACTGCTTGGTGTTACCTTCACTGGCAATGGAAAATCCAGGGAAGCATTTTTTATTTTTTTTGCCAAAAAACTACAAAAAAAGGACGTGAGCTTCGCCATATTTTTGTATGCTAGCCAGGTATAGCAGGCAGGTGCTGGAAGAGTTGGATACAGCGCCAGAAGATGGCGCTTCTATGAAAATGCCATTTTCTGAGGTGGCTGCAGACTGCAATTCGCAGCAGTGGGGCCCAGAAAGCTCAGGCCAACCGGTGGTGCGGATTCCAATCCCCAGCTGCCTAGTTGTACCTGGCTGGACACAAAAATGGGGCAAAGCCTACGTCATTTGTTTTCTAATTATTTCATGAAATTCATGAAATAATAAAAAAAGGGCTTCCCTTTATTTTTGGTTCCCAGACGGGTACAAATAGGCAACTGGGGGTTGGGGGCAGCCGTACCTGCCTGCTGTACCTGGCTAGCATACAAAAATATGGCGAAGCCCACATAATTTTTTCAGGGGGCAAAAAAAATCTGCATACAGTCCTGGATGGAGTATGCTGAGCCTTGTAGTTCTGCAGCTGCTGTCTGTCTGTATGGAGAAGAGCAGACAGCAGCTGCAGAACTACAAGGCTCAGCATACTCCATCCAGGACTGTATGCAGAAGTTTTTTGCCCACCAAAAAAATGACGTGGGCTTCGCCATATTTTTGTATGCTAGCCAGGTACAGCTGGCAGCCACGGGCTGCCTCCAACCCCCAGTTGCCTATTTGTACCCGGCTGGGAACCAAAAATATAGGGAAGCCCGTTTTTTTTAATTATTTCACTTATTTCATGAAATAATTAAAAAACAAATGACGTGGGCTTCGCCCTATTTTTGTGTCCAGCCGGGTACAACTAGGCAGCTGGGGATTGGAATCCGCAGCACAGGTTAGCCCGAGGTTTGTGGGCGCCTCTGCTGCGGATTTCAGTCCGCAGCCGTCCCAGAAAATGGCGCTCTCATAGAAGCGCCATCATCTCGCGCTGTATCCAACTCTTCCAACAGCCCTGGAGCCGGGTGGCTTGTTGGGTAATCATGAGTTAATACTGGCTTTGTTTTACTAGCCAGTATTAAGCCAGAGATTCTTAATGTCAGGCACGTTTGACCCGGCCATTAAGAATCTCCAATAAAGGGTTAAAAAAAAGACACCACACAGAGGAAAAATACTTTAATAGAAATAAATACACAGACACATTAGAGACTCCATCTTTATTACCCCCTGTCAGCCCTCCACGATCCTGCTCTTCTGTCTTCTTTCTTTCTAGTGTAGTAGTAGTGACGATTGTAGTGAGGAAGGATGAGATTCACCAGCTCATCACTTGGGGCTGGGGAACCTCCATCCTCACTACAATGCTCACTACAATCGTGCAGCAGCGTGCAGCCTTCACTCCGTGAGTGATCACTGCTGGCTGCTAGCGGTAACGCTGACAGACGCGTTACCATAGCAACGGTGCTCTCGGAGCCGCGGTTAGCGGTGACGTCACCGCTAACTGCGTTGCTATGGCAACGGTGATCTCCGTTAATGACCGGCTGTGTCAGCCGGTCCCTAACGGAACGGGGAGTCGACCGTGTGCTAGAGCATGTCGCCGGTACACGGCGATACACATATGTGCACCGTGTACCGGAGAGATGCACTCGCAGGTCCTATATGATGTGTCATAGTCATGTGACCAGTCTGTAGCCAATGAGATAATAGCCACATGACTGGTCACATGGCTATTTTGACGTCACGATAGGTCCTGCATCTCTGCTGGCAGTGCAGGTCACCGGGAGGATTCAGCGATCATCGGATGGAATAGCGGCAGGAGACAGAGTGCAGAAGGGATCGCGAGGACCGGTAAGTGTTATGGCAATGTTTATTAACTGTTTGTGTACATTTATAATGCATTTTTATGTGTTTGTGATTGCCTCCCATTATAGCCTATACGTTCGAGTTCGGTTCGTCGAACGTTCGACGAACTGAACTCGAACGAGACCTCTGTTCGGCGAACCACCTCGAGCCGAACCGCGACCGGTTCGCTCATCTCTAGTGATAATAACATGGGTTGATGAACATTAAATGTAATGCCTCCAATACTGAGCTAATATATCAGTTAATTGCTATCCATACCTAGTCTGCTATAGAAAAGCTATATGCATTGGAGTAAATACTGCCTAAGGCTAGGTTCACATTTCCGTTGTTTTGCATCAGTCACATGCGCTGCTTGACGCATGTGACTGATGCGTTGTACAGTGGATGATAAAGAATACATTTCATTGTCGGACTCCGTTGTGTGCGGGGGGCGGAGTGCGGGGTGGGTGGAGCCGAACGGGGCCATGGCGCTGAGGACGTCAGTGCCGCGGTCTGCATGGCTGGGGACAGGTGAGTGAGTGTGTGTGTGTGTGAGGGGAGTGCGGAGTTCAGGAGGGGGCAGAGCCGAGCGGGGAAGTGTCGGCCTCCCTGCACATGTAGCCAGGGTAAATATCGGGTAACCAAGCAAAGCACTTTTGCTTGGTTACTCGATATTTACCTTGGTTACCAGCATACAACGCTTAGCGCTGGCTCCTTGCACACGTAACCAGGGTAAATATCGGGTAACTAAGCAAAGCTGGTTACGTGTGCAGGGAGCCAGAGCATGCGCAGCGAAAGCCTACGGACTGCACTGCTCAAAAAACGTTACAGGCTGCGTTCCTTCCGCCCGGTGGTCAGTCATCCACAACTGATCAGTCGGGTGGAGGATGCAACGCAGCATCATCAGTCACAATCCGCCGCTCATACAAGTCTATGGGAACAATGGAATCTGCTAAACGGATTCCGTTGTTTACCAGACCAGCGGATTGTGACTGATACAATTTAATGGAAGTGTGAACCTAGCCTAATAAACTCTGTCCATCAAATATTGCAGGAAAGCCATCAATTGCAAAGAGGAGAACCAGTGCTCTCATGGGGGAGATACCCACCGATTAATGCCCAGACCAAGACACACCGCTCGCACCTCGACGCGCGTTTCGCAACTCCTTCGTCAGGAGGTGTAGGGACTGTGTGTCTGGTTGTTTAAATCCCTCCCGTATACTGCTCACCGGCCTACGGCGGCATGCGCCGGCTCATCGACGCCCATTCTCCACTGCATGTTGGCATCCTGGAAATCATAGTGCGCAGCTGCAGCACACAGACACCTAATTGGATGCCAGGCAGAGGAAGAAGTGTCAGGGAGCCGGCGCACGCACAGGCAGGAAGCCGAGGACACCATCTTAAGGTCAGGCACAGTAAGGGCAACAGAAGCATTATAAAGCACATAAATACCCGCAGGTATAGATAAATTATATTTAGCTCTATATGGACCCTATATGTGAAGACTTATAAGCCCATGACCTCAATATGTACAAAACATAGACAGAAAAGAAAGAAGTGTCCGTGATAACACTTGGCATGCTGAGATGTTGCTAGATGTTAAACATTCTTTATATTCTTTATATATTGCCACATATAGGCTCCTCAGCAGCAGTCAACAAAGAGGGACCAGCCAGATCTATAAAAAAGACATACAGTTAAAATCATGATTTCAGCTGGGACACCTGACAAAGACCACACTTCCCCTTATATAGTATAAATATATACCTACTGTGTATATACATAGGAATCCCTCTCCCCCACAGCGGCAGCGACCACTGTATAGTATTCAAGGAAATATTGGAATATTTAATGAGGCCAGGCATTATGAGAGAAATGGCTTAAAACTGACAGCGTCATTTCAGCCTTTTGGCTTTATGGTGTCCAGGACTGTTATCTATTTATGTTATCTTCTTTTCTATGTAAGTTGTTTTTTGTGTCACCTCCTCTTGCCCCCAGATTGACTTTTTGTCTATTCCCCGAAATTTCAAATGTCGCCAATTGCAGCCATTTTTTCTTTGAAATGTTTGGGTATATTTTTAAGCACGGCCATTTCCTCAGGTTTTTGAATTTTTGCAGCGTTTTTAATGTCGCGAACATGTTCTAAAATTCGCACCGTGAGCTCACAATCAAGAACCTATAAAATCTTGCAATTTATAAATTGTCGCTCCTCCAATGTCGTTTATTGGGCAACATGTCCCTGTGGGCTTATTTTTATAGACCTCACTACTCGTAAGTGTGTCGCCCTGGGCAAGCCAGGGGTCACAGGTCACAACAACACACACACCCCACATTCCCTGCAGGTACACCAGCTAACCAGAAATCCTTGTTGCCTTCCTCCAGGGGCTGGTGTCCACACCAGGGGGTGGAGCCAGGCGGTTGGTGTCCACCCACCAAGGAGTTCACAGCCCTGGAGGCAGGAAGAAGCAGGCAGATAGAGTGTGGAGTTTGAAGAGAATGGAGGTCTAGCTGAGGGCTAGAGAGGAGTTCAGCCAGGGAGGAGGAAGTGGAAGGAAGGGAAGTGTAGTGGAGCTGAAGCTGAAGAAGAAAGCTGAAGTGACAGAGAAGTGAAAGTAGAGAAAGTGCAAAGTGGCAGTTTAGTACAGCCTGAAGTGGTCTGAGGCTGTGTGCCTGGACAGAGACAGCAAGGTCAGCAGACGGCGGAGATTGTCTGGAGTGGGACTGTTTGGAGGTTCCTGGAAGGACCGCGGACGGGTGGTGACCCGGCGGTCTGGAGCAGCGTGCAAAGGACAGTCAGCACCAGGGCAGGGGCCTCTCGGACCCCGGCAAGGCTAGGAGTCGCCATAATTTGCCGAATCCGTCAGTGAAGGGGACGTAGATCCCCCAACAACCAAGTCCCGATTGAAGGCAACAGCTCAACCATTACAGGGGAGACACCGCCACCGCCAGGGCACCAGTTTCCCCAGGGCCAGCGCCTGCGGGCAAAGTGTGGAGCTCCTCCGGCCCAGATTGTAGTCGGGGAGCGGGTAACCGGTGGGAACCCATCGCTACCAATAGATGTAACATAGGTGCAGGGAAGAGTGACCATCACCGCCAACTGCAGGGAACCGCAGCACCGTGAACCGTCCGAGGGACCCGTCCAACCAGCCGTTTGTTTACCAAAAACTGTGTCAACGTCTCAGGCTGAGTGAGTACCACAGTGCCGCAAGGCACAGCGCTGCCCCCGCGTCCCTGCGCCCACCAGGCCCTGCACCTCACAAGCCATCACCGGGCCCCGGGATCACCAACCCCTACCCACGGAGGGGCAACACAACACCTGGCTGCTCCGCATCACCATCCCCGGGATCCCCGTATTGAGCAGCGGTGGTGAAATCACCACAACCGTGGGTGGCGTCACGGACTATAAACAATCCCCACACCCAACAAACCCCTTTCACTCACGGGCGAGGAGTGCCGCTCGAGAAACCCCCGGGATCCGGCCCACTGCTCGAGCCACCGCTGAGCAGCAGCCGCCGGACCCGAGCAGAAGGGGTGAGCGTAGTGTGCTGACACCCTCCTCCCCGCCCGCGACAACTTGGCGTCACGAACAGGATCTTACCGCTCTGCCGTTTGGTAGAGGTGCGCCTTGTTACCGCCGGAGATATACGGCAGGAAAATTTCAGAAGCCGCCATCTTTGGCGCGAAAAGTTCCCGCTCGAGCGTCTTCTCGAGCAGCAGAGGCGCGAAGGCCAGAACTCCGCCCCGATAGGGGAGTGGCCGAAAAGAGCTAAGGGGGACGCAGATGGAGAAATGGCAGCGTCCTCGAATTGGAGTGCGGGAATACCCGCCACCGGAGTACCGAAGCTCTGGGGGAAACGAGGCGGAGTAGCTTTTGAGGACTGTGGCCCGGGTGAACTCCCCGCCGGGACCGCTGCATGGCTGGAGCGGGAGTTGGGCCGATTCTGCGTGAAGGTGAGGGCGCAGAGCCTGCAGCAGTTGATGGATTGGAAGGCAGAGATGCGAAGGATGGTTGCCGTAGTGGGGGCCCGTGAGCAAGGGGCCGCTGCAGCCGTGCCGCGTCGCGATCAGTCCACCCAAACCCCAGAACCGGCCCTGATTGAGTGGGAGACGGACATCAGCACCGCGGCTGGGGGTCCGGAGAGAATGTCGTTGATGGAGGAAGAGGTCCCAAGCATGCCGCCTCCGCCGCCATTCCTAACGGCTGTTAGCGGTTCGGGGTTGAACTGCCAGTGGGAAGAAAACCCCATGTACCGCTCGGTCCCGGAGAGGGCCGACCCCCTGCGGTGGTAGCCGCCTCAAGGGCAGCGGATGCCCGCTGCAGCAGTCCCCGTTGGGACCACCTTTGTGTTTGTTTGAAAAGTTTACAGTGAATGATGAAAAATGATTAACCGAAGTTTAACCTGATTCTTTGTGATTTGCAACCGGCCGGAGCCGGCACCGTTGTCCCCGTGGGGACCGTTTAAAAAGTGTTTTGCATGGGAACTATCCATGGACAAGCCCGTGAACTTGCAGGGCACCCACAAACGTTAAGTGGCTTGTAAATATGTTGTTTGCCGTTACCGTTTTCCGCAATGCCGCCTCCGGAGAGGCAGGTTGGAGGGAGGGCCCTGAGCAGAGCAGGCTGGGGCCCAGCCACCAAAGGAACCGGTGGCTACCCTCTGGAGGGAAGGACAGATCCCGCTCGGGTACCGTGTGCTGGACTGTGGGTCAAGGGGTGCTGCCTGGGCTTTAGGGGCAGCATCAGGGCCAGGTTGCTTGGGTGGGAGAGAGCGGAAACCGTAACCGTAAACCGTTATGCAACATTAAAGAAATGTGCCTCCCGTTTTGGAAAGAGTTATTAAAAATGTAAATATGTTATTTTATTATATGTTATCTTTTACAGAAAAATAAAACCGGTGTTGGACGGCAGCCCGCGGACGGTCTGCATTTTGCTAAGGGGGAATGTGTCGCCCTGGGCAAGCCAGGGGTCACAGGTCACAACAACACACACACCCCACATTCCCTGCAGGTACACCAGCTAACCAGAAATCCTTGTTGCCTTCCTCCAGGGGCTGGTGTCCACACCAGGGGGTGGAGCCAGGCGGTTGGTGTCCACCCACCAAGGAGTTCACAGCCCTGGAGGCAGGAAGAAGCAGGCAGATAGAGTGTGGAGTTTGAAGAGAATGGAGGCCTAGCTGAGGGCTAGAGAGGAGTTCAGCCAGGGAGGAGGAAGTGGAAGGAAGTGAAGTGTAGTGGAGCTGAAGCTGAAGAAGAAAGCTGAAGTGACAGAGAAGTGAAAGTAGAGAAAGTGCAAAGTGGCAGTTTAGTACAGCCTGAAGTGGTCTGAGGCTGTGTGCCTGGACAGAGACAGCAAGGTCAGCAGACGGCGGAGATTGTCTGGAGTGGGACTGTTTGGAGGTTCCTGGAAGGACCGCGGACGGGTGGTGACCCGGCGGTCTGGAGCAGCGTGCAAAGGACAGTCAGCACCAGGGCAGGGGCCTCTCGGACCCCGGCAAGGCTAGGAGTCGCCATAATTTGCCGAATCCGTCAGTGAAGGGGACGTAGATCCCCCAACAACCAAGTCCCGATTGAAGGCAACAGCTCAACCATTACAGGGGAGACACCGCCACCGCCAGGGCACCAGTTTCCCCAGGGCCAGCGCCTGCGGGCAAAGTGTGGAGCTCCTCCGGCCCAGATTGTAGTCGGGGAGCGGGTAACCGGTGGGAACCCATCGCTACCAATAGATGTAACATAGGTGCAGGGAATAGTGACCATCACCGCCAACTGCAGGGAACCGCAGCACCGTGAACCGTCCGAGGGACCCGTCCAACCAGCCGTTTGTTTACCAAAAACTGTGTCAACGTCTCAGGCTGAGTGAGTACCACAGTGCCGCAAGGCACAGCGCTGCCCCCGCGTCCCTGCGCCCACCAGGCCCTGCACCTCACAAGCCATCACCGGGCCCCGGGATCACCAACCCCTACCCACGGAGGGGCAACACAATACCTGGCTGCTCCGCATCACCATCCCCGGGATCCCCGTATTGAGCAGCGGTGGTGAAATCACCACAACCGTGGGTGGCGTCACGGACTATAAACAATCCCCACACCCAACAAACCCCTTTCACTCACGGGCGAGGAGTGCCGCTCGAGAAACCCCCGGGATCCGGCCCACCGCTCGAGCCACCGCTGAGCAGCAGCCGCCGGACCCGAGCAGAAGGGGTGAGCGTAGTGTGCTGACACCCTCCTCCCCGCCCGCGACATAAGCTCAGGGTGCAAATTTTAAAACATGTTCGCAACATTAAAAACGCTGTAAAAATTCAAAAAAACTGATTCCTTATTCTCTTATTCCAGTGATACGTCACTTAGTGGGTTGGGTTTTTGTTTCAATACAATCAGTGTTTTATCATCAGGAGATTATCACTGCAGGACTAGGTGTCTGGTGTCTTAGTCCAACCCTGCCCCCACCACTGATTTAACAGTTTTCTGTCAAAACACAGTGTACACAGAAAACTGCCAGTCCGTGGTCTGTCAATATACAGTGTACACAGAATGCTGCCAGTCCATGGTCTGTCAGTATACAGTGCACACAGAAAGCTGCCAGTCCATGGTCTGTCAGTATACAGTGTACACAGAAAGCTGCCAGTCCATGGTCTGTCAATATACAGTGTACACAGAAAGCTGCCAGTCCGTGGTCTGTCAATATACAGTGTACACAGAAAGCTACTAGTCCATGGTCTGTCCATATACAGTGTACACAGAAAGCTGCCAGTCCATGGTCTGTCAATATACAGTGTACACAGAAAGCTGCCAGTCCATGGTCTGTCAATATACAGTGTACACAGAAAGCTGCCAGTCCATGGTCTGTCAATATACAGTGTACACAGAAAGTTGCCAGTCCATGGTTTGTCTATATACAGTGCATACAGAAAGCTGTCATTCCATGGTCTTTCAATATGCAGTGCACACATAAAGCGGTCAATCCATTGTCTGTCCATAACAGTGCACACAGAAAGCTTCCATTCCATGGTTTGTTAATATACAATGTACACAGAAAGCTTCCATTCCATGATCTGTCAATATACAGTGTACACAGAAAGCTACTAGTCCATGGTCTGTCAATATACAGTGTACACAGAAAGTTGCCAGTCCATGGTTTGTCTATATACAGTGCTGTCACGCTCCCCGGGTCCTCACCCCCGCTCCCCGGCTCACCTGCCACGCTCCCCGCTCTCCAGCCTCCGGTGCCCGTCCTTCCCAGGCCCCCTGGTCTCCGATCCCGGCGCCCGACGGCTTCCCAGGCCCTGGCCGGCTCCCCTGCGTCCTCCTCGCAGCCTCCTTCCCTGGCTTCTGGCACCCGGGCGGCGCGCATGCGCATTAGGGCGCGCGCGCGGTCACTGACCCTTTCTTAAAGGGCCAGCGTCCATTAACAGGAAATGAGGCTAAACAGGTACAGGGTATATAGGGGGTTATTGTCCAAGGGGGCGGGGCCTGATCTTCGTGTTTCCTAAGCTAGGAGTCAGGTCTCCTGGTGTTTCTGTGCATGTACTTACCTCTCTCTCTCGTAGAGCCGTGCCTGCCTCGCCATCCAGTCCTGCCGTATCCCGAACCCCGAACGCTGTCCATCTGCCATCCTGACAGTCCGCACCATCCCGGATCCCTGCGGTGACTCATCACCTCGCTCCAAAGGTTCCGGACCCCGCCTGACACCATCTCGGCTTCCGAACCAGAGCTGCGTCACCCGGACTACCACCCGTGACTCCGTGGTCCCAGGGACTTCTCCGCTATACTCGTGTGCACGGACTGTTCTGCTGTTTATAGTGCCCCAGCTACCGGACTCTTTACTACCATCTAGGAGTTCGGCCCAGTGGATCCACCTCCTGGGTCTGCCCGTCCACCTGGCCCTGACAGTAAGATCAGGCCATGGATCCCGCTGCAGCACTAGCAGCCGTACAGGAGGAACTCCAACGCCAGCGTGAGACTCAGACCCGCATGCTGCAATTCATGTCTTCTGTGGACGCCCGCCTGAACACGCTACAAGCGGCAGTTACGACTTCGACATCCCGGGCTTCCACTAGTCAAGCCACGGCTCCAGCTCCTGTGGCCACTTCTTCAGATACCACCAGACTTCGGTTGGCTTCACCACCCCGGTACGCCGGAGACCCCAAGACCTGCAGGGGCTTCTTAAACCAATGCTCCCTTCATTTCACGCAGCTGCCGCATTTGTTTGCCTCCGACCAAGCCAAGGTCGCCTTCATCATGTCCCATCTAGAGGGTGAGGCACTGGCGTGGATGAACCCCTTGTGGGAGAAGGGGGATCCTGTGACCACGAACATCCAGGACTTCCTGCAGGCATTCCGTGGTACCTTCGATGAGCCCGGACGCGCCTCCGCGTCTGCTTCGTCTCTTCTCCGCTTACGTCAGGGGACTCTGACGGTGGGTCAATACGCGATCCGGTTTCGCACCCTGGCCTCAGAACTAGGGTGGAACAACGAGGCCCTAACCGCCGCCTTCTGGGAAGGACTCTCAGGGCGAATTAAAAACGAGCTGGCGGGTCGTGACGTACCGACCACCCTAGATGCCCTGATTGCCCTAGCGACTCGAGTGGACATTCGCTTTCAGGAGCGATCCAAGGAAGCTTCCCGTGAGAGACGTCCGGTACGGCATTCCCCTCCTCCGCAGAAACCCTCCGTACTTCAGTCATCGACAGCTGGGGCTCCCGTCCACGAGCCCATGCAGATCGACCAAGTGCGTCAGTCTGAACAACGTCGAGCAGAGCGGCTCGCCAAGGGTCTCTGCTTTTACTGCGGTGAGGACACACACCTGCTACGCTCCTGTCCAGAGAGGCCGGGAAACTCCAAAGCCTAGGGTTGGTAGGAGAGGCCACCCTAGGTGCTGGGACTCTCTCTGACCCGGTTACATGGACAGTGCAAGTGACAACGGGAGAGACGCGGTTCACGGCTGATGCCTACCTCGATTCCGGGGCAGCAGGCAATTTCATCCAGCAGACCACGGTGGACAAGTACCGGGTGCCTGTTACTCCACTCGACAAGCCCCTTGTGATTGCCTCGGTGGATGGGAGACCCCTCTCTGACACCATCTCCTGGATCACCAGGCCGGTCGAACTGCGTATCGGTGCCCTTCACACCGAGAACATCGCTTTCTACGTCCTCCCACACATGTCCCACCAGATCCTGCTGGGACTTCCATGGTTGCGGACACACGAACCATCAGTCAGTTGGGGCACTGGCGAAATCACCCGATGGGGCTCTTCGTGTCATGAGAGGTGCCTAAAGTCCATACAACCCATCCGACGACCTCCGGTTCCAGAGAACCTACCGGGGCTGCCCTCGGCCTATTGGTCCTTTGCAGATGTTTTTGATAAAAAGGAATCCGAGGTACTGCCGCCACATCGTCCATACGATTGTGCCATCGACCTGCTCCCAGGAACAACACCACCACGAGGACGGATATATCCTTTATCTCCAGCCGAAACAAGGGCCATGTCTGCTTACATCTCAGAGAGCCTGGCAAGGGGGTTCATTCGGAGATCCTCCTCTCCTGCTGGAGCAGGTTTCTTCTTTGTCAAGAAGAAAGAGGGCGACTTACGCCCATGCATAGACTACCGGGGTTTGAATCAAATCACCGTAAAAAACAAGTACCCACTGCCGCTCATTCCCGAATTGTTTGACCGGCTTAGAGGAGCACGTGTGTTCACCAAGCTGGATCTTCGGGGTGCTTACAATCTGGTACGCATCCGATCTGGTGACGAATGGAAAACCGCGTTCAATACGCGCGATGGACATTATGAATACTGCGTGATGCCCTTCGGCCTGTGTAACGCTCCTGCCGTCTTTCAAGAACTGGTGAACGACGTGTTCCGGGACCTTCTCTACATCTGTGTGGTAGTGTATCTAGATGACATCCTTGTCTTCTCTCCGGACCTCCAAACCCACAGAGAAAACGTACAGCTGGTGCTACAAAGACTGAGGGAGAATCGTCTGTACGCAAAGTATGAGAAGTGTGTCTTTGAGCAGTCTTCTCTCCCCTTCCTGGGGTACATCATCTCAGATACCGGACTGCAAATGGATCCCAAGAAGGTCTCCGCCATTCTCAACTGGCCTCCTCCTTCTGGACTGAAGGCAATCCAACGCTTCCTGGGATTCGCCAACTACTACCGCCAGTTTATCCCTCACTTCTCTGCCTTGACTGCTCCTCTCTCCGCCCTGACTAAGAAGGAGGCTAATCCTAAGGACTGGTCACCTGCGGCTGACGCCGCGTTTGGCTCTCTGAAGCGGGTATTTGCCTCCTCTCCTGTACTTCACCGTCCGGAGTTAAACCGCCAGTTCACCTTGGAGGTGGATGCCTCCTCCTCAGGAGCCGGAGCAGTGCTCATGCAAAAGTCCTCCTCCGGGAGGATGGTGACTTGCGGATTCTTCTCCAAGGGCTTCTCAGCGCCTGAACGCAACTACACCATCGGTGACCGAGAGCTCTTGGCAGTCAAACTGGCTCTGGAGGAATGGCGCTACCTTCTGGAAGGAGCAGTGTACCCCGTGATTATTTACACGGATCACAAGAACTTGGAATACCTGCGGTCCGCTCAGCGACTGAACCCACGGCAAGCCAGGTGGTCACTATTCTTTGCCAGGTTTGATTTCCAGCTCCACTTCCGACCCGCGGACAAGAATGTACGTGCTGATGCCTTGTCCAGGTCTTTCATGCCCATGGAGCAGGAGGAAGAGACTACCCAACCCATCATCTGTCCTAGCAAAATCATTCCGGTGGCCCCTGTCACCCTGGCCCAGATACCGCCTGGGAAAACCTATGTCTCCGAGGTAGACAGGGAAAAAGTGTTACACTGGGGTCATGCCTCGAAAACAGCCGGTCATGCTGGTCAGAAAAAGACATGGGGTGCGATTGTACGTCATTACTGGTGGCCATCCCTTCGCACGGACGTCGCTGCTTTTGTATCCGCCTGTTCCTCTTGTGCCAGGAACAAGACGCCCAAACACCTCCCATATGGCCGTCTTCTGCCTCTGCCGATACCGTCAGTTCCGTGGCAACACATAGCAATGGACTTTATTACGGACTTGCCATTGTCCTCCGGACACACAGTCATATGGGTCGTGGTGGACCGGTTCTCTAAAATGGCCCATTTCGTCCCTATGGCTGGACTGCCCTCTGCTCAGGAACTCGCGGACGCCTTTATACAACACATCTTCCGCTTGCATGGCTTTCCATTACACATCGTATCCAACAGAGGAACTCAGTTCACCTCCCGCTTCTGGAGGGCTCTCTGTAAACATCTGGGAGTGACTCTGGACTTTTCATCTGCATACCATCCTCAGTCTAATGGCCAGGTAGAGAGGGTCAATCAAATCTTGACCTCTTTCTTACGTCACTATGTTAACGCCCATCACGACGACTGGTCCGCTCTTCTTCCTTGGGCTGAATTCTCCCACAACCACCACGTCAGTGAGTCCTCCTCCAGCTCTCCCTTCCATGTCGTTTACGGACTCCAGCCTTCCATCCCATTGCCTGTATCTCCTTCTTCGGATGTCCCTGCTGCAGATACAGTAGCCCGTGACTTTGCAACCATTTGGGACTCTGTCAAAGCGTCCCTTGGGCGTGCTTCCCTGCGGATGAAAAGACACGCTGACAAGAAACGTCTGGACCCTCCGTGCTTCTCTCCTGGAGATCTCGTCTGGCTTGCTTCCCAGTACGTCCGCCTGAAGATACCATCATACAAGCTGGGTCCTCGCTACATTGGGCCGTTTAAAGTCCTCAACAAGATCAATGAGGTCTCCTACAAGCTACAGCTCCCGGCCACGATGAGGATACCCAACTCATTCCACGTCTCCCTGCTCAAGCCGGTTGTCCTTGGTCCCTTCTCCGCTGCTGCCAGTCCGGCTCCTCCACCTATTGCCGATGACGACATCTATGCGGTAAGGGATATCGTGGCCATGAAGACCGTACGAGGTCGACAGTTCTTCCTGGTGGACTGGGAAGGGTATGGTCCTGAGGATAGGTCCTGGGAGCCCAGGGAGAACGTGGGCACTCCTCTGATCCGTGCCTTCATGTCCCGGTTGCGGGGAGGGGGGCGTGGGGGGGGGGGGTACTGTCACGCTCCCCGGGTCCTCACCCCCGCTCCCCGGCTCACCTGCCACGCTCCCCGCTCTCCAGCCTCCGGTGCCCGTCCTTCCCAGGCCCCCTGGTCTCCGATCCCGGCGCCCGACGGCTTCCCAGGCCCTGGCCGGCTCCCCTGCGTCCTCCTCGCAGCCTCCTTCCCTGGCTTCTGGCACCCGGGCGGCGCGCATGCGCATTAGGGCGCGCGCGCGGTCACTGACCCTTTCTTAAAGGGCCAGCGTCCATTAACAGGAAATGAGGCTAAACAGGTACAGGGTATATAGGGGGTTATTGTCCAAGGGGGCGGGGCCTGATCTTCGTGTTTCCTAAGCTAGGAGTCAGGTCTCCTGGTGTTTCTGTGCATGTACTTACCTCTCTCTCTCGTAGAGCCGTGCCTGCCTCGCCATCCAGTCCTGCCGTATCCCGAACCCCGAACGCTGTCCATCTGCCATCCTGACAGTCCGCACCATCCCGGATCCCTGCGGTGACTCATCACCTCGCTCCAAAGGTTCCGGACCCCGCCTGACACCATCTCGGCTTCCGAACCAGAGCTGCGTCACCCGGACTACCACCCGTGACTCCGTGGTCCCAGGGACTTCTCCGCTATACTCGTGTGCACGGACTGTTCTGCTGTTTATAGTGCCCCAGCTACCGGACTCTTTACTACCATCTAGGAGTTCGGCCCAGTGGATCCACCTCCTGGGTCTGCCCGTCCACCTGGCCCTGACAAGTGCACACAGAAAGCTGTCATTCCATGGTCTTTCAATATGCAGTGCACACATAAAGCGGTCAATCCATTGTCTGTCCATAACAGTGCACACAGAAAGCTTCCATTCCATGGTTTGTTAATATACAATGTACACAGAAAGCTTCCATTCCATGATCTGTCAATATACAGTGTACACAGAAAGCTGCCAGTCCATGGTCTGTCAATGTACACTGTATACTGAAAGCTTCCAGTCCATGGTTTGTCAATATACAATGGACACAGAAAGCTGCCAGTCCATGGTCTGTCAATATACAATGTACACAGAAAGCTGCCAGTCCATGGTCTGTCAATATACAATGTACACAGAAAGCTGCCAGTCCTTGGTTTGTCAATATACAATGTACACAGAAAGCTGCCAGTCCATGGTCTGTCAGTATACAGTGTACACAGAAAGCTGCCAGTCCATGGTCTGTCAATATACAATGTACACAGAAAGCTTCCAGTCCATGGTCTGTCAGTATACAGTGTACACAGAAAGCTTCCAGTCCATGGTTTGTCAATATACAATGTACACAGAAAGCTGCCAGTCCATGGTCTGTCAATATACAATGTACACAGAAAGCTGCCAGTCCATGGTCTGTCAATATACAATGTACATAGAGAGCTGACAATCAGTGATGTGGAGAGAGTTATACACAGAGAGCTCCCAATCAGTGGTGTGGCCGGGATTATACACAGATCTGCAGCAGAGAAAACTGTGATTGTATCACAACTGCTGCACCCAGTAAACTAAGTGACACATCGCTAGAATCAGGATCTTTGCCCCTACATCTGCTGCTCTCATATTACACAGAAAACACCTGCTTCCATTTAATAGTTCTTTTGAATAGTCAATATGAAGAGGTTATTCTTAAATCAGAACTTATCTATCGACATATTGGTGATAATTTTCTGATCCTGGGGGGTGACAGCTTAGACCCCCAGTGATGATGAGTGATACCTGAGTACAGCGCTTGACTATCCCTTTGAGGAGGACTGTAGAGAATGAATGAAGCGGGCAGTGGATAGCTGATTTTTTTATATTTTGGGACATCCCCTTTAAATAGAACCTGTCAGCATGTTTGTACATATGGATACACTGGTATTGCTGTGTAGGTGTTTGTCCCCCAATAAAAATGATACCTTCTTTGTAGGATCTGATGTGCCAGTCATGAGAAATCTAGAATATTAACCATATGCAAATCAGGCAGGAAGTGCACTGGGGGCGTGTGCAGAGTACATGGAAGAAGCGGACACGCCCCCAGTGTGATTGCAGCCTAATTTGCATATTTTTACATTCTAGATTTCTCATGATTGGCACACCTGATCTCTATAAAAAAAGAAGCACCTACTCAATCTGCTATGACATAAAAAAACCCATGCTGGAAGGTTCTCTTTCAATTCCGGATGACCCCTTTTACCAGTGCAGGGTTTGGGTATTTTAGTCATTCACAACCAGCCATATTTTACCCATACTGCCCTGCGATTCTCCAGATTTCTACTCTATGGATTGGTGTGACTCCCAGTGACAGGAGTATGTGCGTCTGGTTGTTTCCACATTTCTGCAGTGGTAGCTGGAGCAGATTCTGACTGACAGCCTGACATTCCTTGTATCCAATTACATCCAGCTCCCATCTTCTATAATCTATGCCCTACAGGAACCTGCTGCCGCCTCAGTAGGATTTGGCGGGGTCAGGGGTATTCTGTGCCCCCACTCTGTACTCTGATGCCTCGATGCAATTTACCCACTTTTTACAATAGAAATTACAAAAAATATTTTACTTGTAACCAAATATATAGTAGATGTAGCAGAGGTCAAATGTTTGAGGCTGCCAAATGTGTGACACCTCCCTGACATAAGATAATGCAATACATAAATCAGACGTAAGAAGCCGGAGCGCACATCAAGACATCACAACGACAAACCGGGCTCGCAAACATCCAACAGACTCGGCTCTGCTACATCCCACCAGCTCTACTACACTGGAGAGCAAAATTAGAGAACAACACACGCTTTCCTAAATGTTGCGGTCTTTGTGTCGTCCTATGTGATTATATCCCAACATGAGGAAACTCGCAGGATTTTAAGTTTATTTTATAAATTGAATTTATTCTTAATCACATAATAAAAATGTAAATGAGATAAATGAAAAAGAACACGGATCAAAATTAGAGAACACTTTCAGATCCCTGCAAGTTATTGGTGTTATTCTGGCACCTGGTGCTAATTTACTTAATTATATAACAAACCCTATGTAACTGGTGCTTAACTTTCCAGTTTTCACTCACTATGCAAAAATGATGTGCGGTGCCAAAGTGACTGAAACCCTCCGGCTGCAGGTTGCCCAGATGAAGGCCAAAGAGGTGACCCTATAAACCATAGCAAGAGAAGTTGTTCATTCCAAGTCTGTGATTTCGAGAATATTGTGTCTTTACATCACAAAGTCTTTCAAGTCCCCCAAGAAGGCTGGTCGCCCACGAAAGATAAATGCAAGAGAGAACAGGATAATGCCAAGAATTTCCATGGGTAATCATTTCAACGCTGCAGCTGGAATTGCTCGCCAGTTCAGCACTGAACAGGGTAAGTGTGGCGCCCCTGACCTAGTCAGGCACCACTGAGTACTGCACCCATGCTGGGGACAGTACAACACAGGTAATCCAGAAGGCTGACAGGGGTGTGGTACACAGGCGCATAGTAATCAGCTCTCACACATGAGAGGACCCCTGGGGATCCCAGGAGGGGGAAAAGCCTTCACCTTCACTGGAATAGTGGAGGGGGCCAAAAGCCTCCATCTCCTCTCAAGGGGTGTGGTAAGAGAGTCTGGTTGCTAGGTGGCGTAGGCAAGAACAGGAGAGGAGGAGCAGTGAGCCAGTTAGAGCAGAGTCCAGGGAGCTCCGAGGAGAGCTGACCCCTTCCCCTGGGCTGCTGTAGTCTGACAGCGTCCGCGCAGTGGCTACCGACGGGGGAGAACGGTCACCTAGGAGTGCTACCCGAAACCCATCTCCAGCTAGAGAGAGAGCACAGAGTGGGAAGTAAGGAGACTGCTAGGGAGTACCAGGCCCAAACGGGCGGCAGATCCCGAAGCGGAGATAGATCCAGCTTTCTTTTGCTAAACCTGCCGGTGTGGGGCTCTCAAAGCCCACGCCACAACACCACAAAAGCCGCAGCCACGTAGCCACAGTTAGGGCCCATAGCTCACAGGAGGCAAGAAGCTGGAGTGATCTGGCCCAGGCAACAAGCACACGGCAAACGAAGGGGAGTGAGGCTTCAGCAACTTCCCTGGGTGACCCCCATAGGGACTCAAAGTCGGGGTCACCCCAAACCACCAAGGGCTAAGGAAGGCGAGTTAGTAGTCACCCTCACAAGTCAGCCTGAAGGACACCTGGTTCCCGCCTGGTTCATCCCAGCTACGCCCGGGTTACTCACCCTGCCATCAACTGTGAGTAAAAACCCTGAAAGACATTCTGCCTGTATTGAGTCATTCTGCGCCTTGTGGTACTACGCACCTACACAGGGCCCTGGGGCTTGCCTCACTCTCAGGAGGCTATTCCAACTAACTGCACACACCATCAGCCCCAGGCGACCCTCAACCTGCAGTGGCGGTCCCTACTGGCCGCAATACTGAGAGTGGCGTCACGACAAGAAGAAGATCTCCTACCTGTGACCAAGATCCAGCTGAGTGGAGTCCCTGAAGGTAATGCACCGACACAACACCTGTGGGGCTTCACATCTGGCGTCACGAACAGGATAAGGACTAGACCTGTTCAGACAGGTGACCATGTGCCTGGGCGGTCCGCCTGAAAAATTGGAAGCGCCGCCATATTGCCACCATGAAAAGCGCGCTGAAAAACAACAGCAGCCCGCGCTGGGAGAAGTTACCGCCCACGAAGAGGTGTGGCTACCCAGAGATCCCCTGCAGAGTTCTGACCTCGCTTGTGAAGAGAGCGGAAGCGTCCAGAGACGGCGGGAAGGAAAAGGAGCCACAAGCCTGCTGCTGCAGAGAGAAGGGATGGAGTCCAGACGTGGATACCCAGAACCAGGCTCTGCTGCCTGGTGGTGCCGGGAGCTTGCTATCTTCTGCGATCAGCTGGAGGCCAGGATTATGCGACAGCTCAGTGAGGGACGCACGGAACTTCTGGAGATGGCTGCGGCGGTTCGGACCTACGAGGAGGGAGCCGCGCGACGCCTGCCAGATCGAGCGGCGACGACTCAGATCCCGATGGTGCCACTGATGGGTGAGTCCAGAGTTGCCCCGGCCAGCGCAAGTGCTCCAACCCCTGCTGCTACGACCGCGGTCCCAGAAGAGGCGCCCGGCGCGGCGACGCTGAGCCAGGCCGCCGCAGCGATGCCCTGCTCGGCCCGCCAAGCCCCGGCCGCCGCAGCGATGCCCTGCTCGGCCCACCAAGACCCGGTCCCTGCAGCGACGCCCAGCCCAGCCTGCACAGATCCCATCGCAGCTGCGACGCCGATCCAGGCCGCCGCCAAACAGGGCGCGGCCCGCCAAGACCAGGCCGCCGCCAAACAGGGCGCGGCCCGCCAAGACCAGGCCGCCGCCAAACAGGGCGCGGCCCGCCAAGACCAGGCCGCCGCCATGCCAGGCGCGGCCCGCCAAGAGATTGCATCACCATTTTCCCCGGCCTGCAAGGCCAGAGCAGACACCGCTCCCCAGTTCAAGGAGGTCTCTGCTAGGAAGCCCACGCTGGGGGAGGACCCTGCATACTGGCAGCTGAAGGCTGACATGGAGGCCAAGTTCCCACAGGAGATGGTGGATCAGTACATGCTTCCTCCGCACACCCCTAAGGCAACCCCTGCAGCAACCACGCTGAAGAGTCCACCGCCTGGGCCAGCTGAGGAACACTCATCCCCAGCGCTGCCACGACCAGAGTGCAGCGAAGAACTAAGGGGGAGAGGAGGGCAAGAAGCTGAAGAGTTGCCCCCGGAGCCAGCAGCAGTGCTAGTCCCAGAGCCGGAGATGCTGCCATATTCCCGCTGGGACGAGGAAGACCCGATACCCTCTGCTGAAGAAGATCTGCCCAAAAGCCTCACCTGGGAGCTTGTAAGCTGCACATCGCAGAATCCAGCCCGCAAGACACAGCGCCGCAGTAGAACCCAGTTTTCCCCTGCACCGCCATCCCCAGAGCAGAGAGAAGTCACAGCCAGAGACCTACAAGAAAAAAGGTTACTGAGAAGGTCCAAAGCCCAGGTCAGAGGACCCCTTTGCAGAGGAGTAGTGGAGGACTTCAGCCTAAAGTCAGGATACGGGTTCATTGTTGCACCTGGTATCAAAGAAGGCATTTTTGTTAATAGGAGAGACGTCAGAGCTAATCTGCCCAGAGGACACCCTGGCAGAAACTTAAAGATGGGAGACACAGTGCAGTTTACCCTGCATCAAGGAGAAAGAGGCTGGTATGCCCTAGATGTAGTGCCATGTCCCAAAGAAGAAAGGAAAGACAGCCATAAAGAAAGAAAAGACCAAAGACCTAATGAAGAGACAACTACAGATGAGGAAAAAGGTCAAGAAAGCAACAGGTGCCGCAGCCCTACAGGCCCAAGCCCTGGTGAAGAGGAATCTGCCTAAGTTTAAGTAAAGTACAGCAAGTTTTGACCAGTTTGGAAAGTTTTGTTTGCAACGTTCTCAAGTTCAAGTAATGTGCCCACAAAAACTATTGTGAGAAATAAACCTTAAGGCTATGAACTGGCTATAGCCACAAACTCTCGCAGTGTAAATAGTTACACCAGAGGGCACCACCACCACCAGAGTCAGCCTGTTTAGGGGCTTGGCTCGTCTGCAACCAGGAGGAGCCCGTCCGTATATAGGGCCTTGGCTTACCTGCGACCAGAGAGCATGCCTGTTTATGGGGCCTGGCTCTCCACCACAAAGAGGGTACCTGGTCAGCACCAACTGTGGAGGCCGCCTCTACATCCTGCCAGAAGAGGCTGAAGGCGCGGATCCACCAGGCCAGGTATACCCTGAAACCACCAGCCCATGAAAGCCGCCTCTACATCCTGCCAGAAGTGGCTGAAGTCGCGGCCAACGTGAAAGGGTTTTGGGTGGGTCAACGGACTTGTGGGTGGAGGGTGGTGATGTATGGTACCTGGTGCTTTAAAAATGTTTTACATGTTTTAATGTTTTATGCATTTTAAAATGTTGTCTTGCAGCCCGAGGACGTGCTGGTGATAACTAAGGGGGAATGTGGCGCCCCTGACCTAGTCAGGCACCACTGAGTACTGCACCCATGCTGGGGACAGTACAACACAGGTAATCCAGAAGGCTGACAGGGGTGTGGTACACAGGCGCATAGTAATCAGCTCTCACACATGTACCCATGAGAGGACCCCTGGGGATCCCAGGAGGGGGAAAAGCCTTCACCTTCACTGGAATAGTGGAGGGGGCCAAAAGCCTCCATCTCCTCTCAAGGGGTGTGGTAAGAGAGTCTGGTTGCTAGGTGGCGTAGGCAAGAACAGGAGAGGAGGAGCAGTGAGCCAGTTAGAGCAGAGTCCAGGGAGCTCCGAGGAGAGCTGACCCCTTCCCCTGGGCTGCTGTAGTCTGACAGCGTCCGCGCAGTGGCTACCGACGGGGGAGAACGGTCACCTAGGAGTGCTACCCGAAACCCATCTCCAGCTAGAGAGAGAGCACAGAGTGGGAAGTAAGGAGACTGCTAGGGAGTACCAGGCCCAAACGGGCGGCAGATCCCGAAGCGGAGATAGATCCAGCTTTCTTTTGCTAAACCTGCCGGTGTGGGGCTCTCAAAGCCCACGCCACAACACCACAAAAGCCGCAGCCACGTAGCCACAGTTAGGGCCCATAGCTCACAGGAGGCAAGAAGCTGGAGTGATCTGGCCCAGGCAACAAGCACACGGCAAACGAAGGGGAGTGAGGCTTCAGCAACTTCCCTGGGTGACCCCCATAGGGACTCAAAGTCGGGGTCACCCCAAACCACCAAGGGCTAAGGAAGGCGAGTTAGTAGTCACCCTCACAAGTCAGCCTGAAGGACACCTGGTTCCCGCCTGGTTCATCCCAGCTACGCCCGGGTTACTCACCCTGCCATCAACTGTGAGTAAAAACCCTGAAAGACATTCTGCCTGTATTGAGTCATTCTGCGCCTTGTGGTACTACGCACCTACACAGGGCCCTGGGGCTTGCCTCACTCTCAGGAGGCTATTCCAACTAACTGCACACACCATCAGCCCCAGGCGACCCTCAACCTGCAGTGGCGGTCCCTACTGGCCGCAATACTGAGAGTGGCGTCACGACAAGAAGAAGATCTCCTACCTGTGACCAAGATCCAGCTGAGTGGAGTCCCTGAAGGTAATGCACCGACACAACACCTGTGGGGCTTCACATAAGCATCTGTCTTGTCATACAATGTCACGACGTTTAAGAGCATTTGGACTGAAAGCCAACTCTGCAGTGACCAAACCTCTCATTAGCTGAAAGAATCACAAGGCTAGACTCACCTTTGGTGATCAGCATGTTGTGTGGACAGAGGAGAAGTGTCCACAGTTCATTTTAGTGATGGAAGCAAGTTTAATTTATTTGGGTTTGATGGGAAACATTATGTTCATCAACAAGCTGGGGAAAGACTGAACCCAAAGTGTGTTAAAAAGTCAGTGAAAGGCGGTGGAGGAAGTGTCATGGTTTGGGGAATGTTTTCTGCAGCAGGAGTTGGACCTCTTATACAGTTATATGGTAGAGTGAATGCAAGTGTGGATCAGAACCTTCTTCACAACATGTGGTTCCTTACTTACATCCATCACTCAATCAGCAGCAATTTTCATGCAGGACAATGCCTCTGTCACACAGCAAAACAGGAAAGCAGCTCCTTGAATCAGAAAACATTGAAACAATGAGATGGCCACAGCCCAGAGTCCTGATCTAAACCCAATAGAAAACCTCTGGAAATCCCTGGTGACAGAGTTATGGCCAAGAACTGTGAAAAAGACTGGAAGAAGAGTGGACCAAAATCCCACCAGAGCAGTGCGAGAGACTAGTGATGGTGGCCGCAGATGTGCGGAAGTCATTCACAGCGACGGCCGGTGCACGTCCTACTGATCGATTACTGTTGTTACCGTCAGAAACTTTACTCATAACTTTCTCTGTGCTACAGTCATTGCTGTTCTCTAATTATCATCATCACGTTTTGGGCAAAATAAAGGGTTTATGGTGATAAACTTTGGATCTTTTGTAAAACCCTGTTCTTCTGAAAAAAGCAAGCGATCATACATTGTTCTCTAATTATGATCTTCAGTGTACATCCCACCAGTCACTGAGTGCAGCTCTAGAGAATAATACAGGATGTTACTCCAGGATAAGTAATGTAATGTATGTACAGAGTGACTGCACCAGCAGAATAGTGAGTGCAGCTCTGGAGCATAATAGAGGATGTAACTCAGGATCAGTACAGGATAAGTAATGTAATGTATGTACATAGTGATTGCACCAGCAGAATAGTGAGTGCAGCTCTGGAGCATAATAGAGGATGTAACTCAGGATCAGTACAGGATAAGTAATGTAATGTATGTACATAGTGATTGCACCAGCAGAATAGTGAGTGCAGCTCTGGAGCATAATAGAGGATGTAACTCAGGATCAGTACAGGATAAGTAATGTAATGTATGTACATAGTGATTGCACCAGCAGAATAGTGAATGCAGCTCTGGAGTATAATACAGGATGTAACTCAGGATCTGTACAGGATAAGTAATGTAATGTATGTACACAGTGACTGCACCAGCAGAATAGTGAGTGCAGCTCTGGAGTATAATACAGGATTAGTGATGAGCGAGTATGCTTGTCACTACTCGGTACTCGCACGAGTATCACTGTACTCGGGCTACTCGGCGGGTACTGAGTAATTTCGCGATACTCGTGCTGTACTCGTGGTCTTCATCCCTGCATGTTGGCGCTCTTTTGAGAGCCAGCCCTCATGCAGAGATTATATCTTGATTAGAACCTGGCTCAACCAAACAAATAACAGGTGCTCTGGAGAAACAGTAGGCTATATAGAAAATATACTCCGGCACTCAATTAGAAAAAAGAAAAGAGAAGTCCAATATGATGCTCAATATTGTCTTTATTTTATTGTGAAAAATAGTCCGACGTTTCAACCCATCCAGGGTTTTCCTCAGGGACTAATATAATAACAAAGAGAAGAAATATATACATTGTCACAATCATACATCATTGTTACAAAACAATACATATCACACACAGGTGAAAATCACGTTTTACATTGTTTCAAAAAAAATTTTTTATGTATGCTGAGCTCTTCATAAAGAATGCACAAGGAAAATACCCGTGGACTAAATATAATGAATACAAAGGGACACTTTATTTGCTGTAGAAATCAATGTACGATATAGTCATAACACTAAGGAGACCAGAAATCAGGACATACCTATGATAGATAAGATTACGTTTCCTTGAACGAGCACCGAAATTGTGATGAACAATTAGACACTTTGGTGTCAACGGAAGGTACTAGAGGGTGAGACATGAATATGTTAATACCATAAATGCATATAAGAAAAAGGGAACTATGTGTTTATAGGGGTTCAGGAGTGTGTACCTCAATGGATCAATGCTGAGATCAGAACATCCAATCAGGACAGTAAGAGAAAACATAAACAACCTCCACTGATATATTGAAAGGGTTCAGTATGTGAATTCCTAGTGGGTCATGTGCCACAAGTTTCTAAATAAAAAAATCATTCATCTATTAGAAATGAGCGCATATGGGCTCCAGGAGATAATTGATCTATCAGAAAAAGAGTACCTCATGGGCGGGACCAAGTATGAGCTGAAATATCCCGGTTGCGTTTAAGTCAAATTGACCAGTACGAATGAGTAAGTGGTACTACAATCTACAAAAGGATGAAATCCAAATTAAGATCAAACAAAACTATAAAAGAACCAAGAGTAAGGCAAAAATATTACCTATGAGTATGGAAAAAAAGTTTCCATGAGTGCTCCAGCCGTTTAAAGAATCCAAACACACATAAGGTTATTAACAACGACAGGTAGACCACATGAGAGTAAGTTGTATTAGCCCATGGACCCAAGGAGGTGAGTTTATGACCTGTTCTGAGAAAACGTATATGAGTATATGACACGTTAGTATGGACACTAATGATCAATATTGTAATATATGATGGATCCATCAAAAATAACTGCGTCGTACCTTATGAGTATAATGATACACAAAATGTGACTAAGGCTGCCTCTGTGTTGTCGCAAGGCGGCAGTGCAGATGTGTGTGCACCGTAAATGGGCAGGAGACTGTCGTGAGGCAAAGACAGAGACAGATACTTAAGGACACCAATAATCAACCAGCAAGAGACATACGCAGCAATGAGACCACGTACCTGACCTAATGATGAGTGAACAAAGGGTCTAATAATGAGCAGGCCAAAGGCTCTATAGGGAATAAGGGAAATAGGGAATATGAAAGAGATAATGTAGAAGAAACAATGCCATGGAAACGATATCAAGAAAGCGAGGGCAAGTAGTGGCAAATAAGTATATGAAATATATGTCATATTTGCCACTACTTGCCCTCGCTTTCTTGATATCGTTTCCATGGCATTGTTTCTTCTACATTATCTCTTTCATATTCCCTATTTCCCTTATTCCCTATAGAGCCTTTGGCCTGCTCATTATTAGACCCTTTGTTCACTCATCATTAGGTCAGGTACGTGGTCTCATTGCTGCGTATGTCTCTTGCTGGTTGATTATTGGTGTCCTTAAGTATCTGTCTCTGTCTTTGCCTCACGACAGTCTCCTGCCCATTTACGGTGCACACACATCTGCACTGCCGCCTTGCGACAACACAGAGGCAGCCTTAGTCACATTTTGTGTATCATTATACTCATAAGGTACGACGCAGTTATTTTTGATGGATCCATCATATATTACAATATTGATCATTAGTGTCCATACTAACGTGTCATATACTCATATACGTTTTCTCAGAACAGGTCATAAACTCACCTCCTTGGGTCCATGGGCTAATACAACTTACTCTCATGTGGTCTACCTGTCGTTGTTAATAACCTTATGTGTGTTTGGATTCTTTAAACGGCTGGAGCACTCATGGAAACTTTTTTTCCATACTCATAGGTAATATTTTTGCCTTACTCTTGGTTCTTTTATAGTTTTGTTTGATCTTAATTTGGATTTCATCCTTTTGTAGATTGTAGTACCACTTACTCATTCGTACTGGTCAATTTGACTTAAACGCAACCGGGATATTCCAGCTCATACTTGGTCCCGCCCATGAGGTACTCTTTTTCTGATAGATCAATTATCTCCTGGAGCCCATATGCGCTCATTTCTAATAGATGAATGATTTTTTTATTTAGAAACTTGTGGCACATGACCCACTAGGAATTCACATACTGAACCCTTTCAATATATCAGTGGAGGTTGTTTATGTTTTCTCTTACTGTCCTGATTGGATGTTCTGATCTCAGCATTGATCCATTGAGGTACACACTCCTGAACCCCTATAAACACATAGTTCCCTTTTTCTTATATGCATTTATGGTATTAACATATTCATGTCTCACCCTCTAGTACCTTCCGTTGACACCAAAGTGTCTAATTGTTCATCACAATTTCGGTGCTCGTTCAAGGAAACGTAATCTTATCTATCATAGGTATGTCCTGATTTCTGGTCTCCTTAGTGTTATGACTATATCATACATTGATTTCTACAGCAAATAAAGTGTCCCTTTGTATTCATTATATTTAGTCCACGGGTATTTTCCTTGTGCATTCTTTATGAAGAGCTCAGCATACATAAAAAAATTTTTTTGAAACAATGTAAAACGTGATTTTCACCTGTGTGTGATATGTATTGTTTTGTAACAATGATGTATGATTGTGACAATGTATATATTTCTTCTCTTTGTTATTATATTAGTCCCTGAGGAAAACCCTGGATGGGTTGAAACGTCGGACTATTTTTCACAATAAAATAAAGACAATATTGAGCATCATATTGGACTTCTCTTTTCTTTTTTCTAATTGAGTGCCGGAGTATATTTTCTATATATCTCATGCAGAGATTGGCTGGCAGACCACTGCAATGCCACAGCCCTGTTAGTTGTGGAATTGCAGTGATTGGCCGGCCCGCAAAGCGTGACTGAGCCTTTATACCAGCGGGCGCACTGTGCTCTGCACACAGCCATCTCGTATTCCCTGCTTTCCCTGCCCACAGGCGCCTATGATTGGTTGCAGTGAGACACGCCCCCACGCTGAGTGACAGGTGTCTCACTGCACCCAATCACAGCAGCCGGTGGGCGTGTCTATACTGTGCAGTAAAATAAATAAATAAATAATTGAAAAAAACGGCGTGCGGTCCCCCCCATTTTAATACCAGCCAGATAAAGCCATACGGCTGAAGGCTGGTATTCTCAGGATGGGGAGCCCCACGTTATGGGGAGCCCCCCAGCCTAACAATATCAGTCAGCAGCCGCCCAGAATTGCCGCATACATTAGATGCGACAGTTCTGGGACTGTACCCGGCTCTTCCCGATTTGCCCTGGTGCGTTGGCAAATCGGGGTAATAAGGAGTTAATGGCAGCCCAAAGCTGCCACTAAATCCTAGATTAATCATATCAGGCGTCTCCCCGAGATACCTTCCATGATTAATCTGTAAATTATAGTAAATAAACACACACACCTGAAAAAATCCTTTATTAGAAATAGAAAACAATAACAAAGTCCCTCATCACCAATTTATTAACCCCGACAAAGCCCTCCATGTCCGGCGTAATCCACGGACCTCCAGCGTCGCTTCCAGCTCTGCTGCATGCAGGTGACAGGAGCTGCAGAATACACCGCCGCTCCTGTCACCTCCACGCAACAAATGAGGTGAGTAGCGCGATCAGCTGAGCTGTCACTGAGGTTACCCGCGGCCACTGCTGGATCCAGCGGTGCCGTGAGTCACCTGACTGACAGCAGCTGATCGCGCTACTCACCTCATTTGCTGCGTGGAGGTGACAGGAGCGGCGGTCTATTCTGCTGCTCCTGTCACCTACATGCAGCAGAGCTGGAAGCGACGCTGGAGGTCCGTGGATTACGCCGGACATAGAGGGCTTTGTCGGGGTTAATCAATTGGTGATGAGGGACTTTGTTAGTGTTTTTTATTTCTAATAAATTATTTTTTCGGGTGTGTGTGTGTTTATTTACTGTAATTTACAGATTAATCATGGAAGGTTTCTCGGGGAGACGCCTGACATGATTAATCTTGGACTTATTGGCAGCTATGGGCAGCTATGGGCCAGCTTATTACCCCGATTTGCCAACGCACCAGGGCAAATCGGGAAGAGCCGGGTACAGTCCCACAACTGTCGCATATAATGTATGCGGCAATTCTGGGCGGCTGCTGACTGATATTGTTAGGCTGGGGGGCTCCCCATAACGTGGGGCTCCCCATCCTGAGAATACCAGCCTTCAGCCGTATGGCTTTATCTGGCTGGTATTAAAATGGGGGGGACCGCACGCCATTTTTTTTAATTATTTATTTATTTATTTTACTGCACAGTATAGACACGCCCACCGGCTGGTGTGATTGGGTGCAGTGGCACAGCTATCACTAAACGTGGTGGGCGTGTGTGACTGCAACCAATCACAGGCGCCGGTGGGCGGGTAAAGCAGGGAATACGAGATTGATTAATGGGCGGCCGGCTTTTTCAAAATAGTAAAAGCCGCCGGAGTTTTTATAACAGCCGTGCAGCGCCGCGCCGGAGATCGGGGAACGGTAAGTATGAGAGAGGGGGGGAACTGACCGACAGACAGCGAGAGGGACAGATAAGACAGAGAGACCGACCGACAGACTGAGGGAGAGAACGAAACAGAAAAAGAAAAAAGACCGACATCACATGAACAAAGCACAAAACGAACAGGGAGCAAACAGAGATGCGTCCGTGTCACTAGGACGTGCGCACAGACCCATTGACTTTCATTGGGTCCGTGCTGCGTGTTGCGTGCAGAAAACGGACATGCTTCCGTGCAAAACGCACACAGGTACGGATCACGGACACGGACAAACGGACATGCATCAAAAACGCACGTGGAGCTTTTATCATACAATAACATTGGTGCACGTTTGGCCGTGTCTCCAGTATACACGGAGACGGACCAAACACGCACGTGTTTCACGGATGTGTGTTTCAGGCCTTAAGGACTTTCCTCCTACCTCTAACTTTGTCATTGGTTTCAATGTCCACCATGATGACTAGGTCCTCACCAGCCCCACCGAATAATCTATCAACCCAAACTCGAGTGCTCGGAAGATTGCACAGAATCCCAGCCCTACGATAATTCTTCGGGTGCACTGTGGTCCTACTGTTCCTTCGCCAGATTCTTGAGATTGTCCTTTGTCACCAACCTCGAGAAATGACTGTGTTTTTACTTGCAGGACAATTCACTGTAATTGTTTGAATCTATTGTGCGTTGAAGAGTGGTAATTTTTGAAGCAATGTTACCAGAGTGACCGGCATTGAGAATAATATAAACTAGAAGTCCTCCAGGTTAATTATTTTACCAATCTCCGCTGCAGTTGAACGCTAATAGATTTCCAGATCATTGTTTCTCGACCTAGTTTCGAGTCACTGTGACACTCACAGGACTTTTTGACTGCCGTCCACATTTTTCCTGATGGATGTACAGTAATTAGATGTCTGTTCTTGCGTATCCATTAAAAAAGTTTGTATATGTTCATCTTGCCTCACACAAATATTTGATCTACAAGTGATACATTTTTTATTATATAGCAGTCTTCCGCTCGATCTCGAGACATGGCGACTTGATGAATAAACGCTTTGTAGGAAGATCGATATTGTTCAAGCTTAGGTAGGTCCACCAGGGTCTTCTCTGCTGTTATCTTGATTGTATGATGTCATCGGGATGCTGGTCTTCCTCTTCGCCATGTTCCTTCTTTTCTTCTGACCATGATGTCCTTCTCCAATGATTACTCTCTTTGTATTATATGTCCAAAGTAGACAAGTCGTAGCTTGGTGATCCTTGCTTCGAGTGACATATCTGGCTTGATTTGATCCAAAATTGATTTGTTTGTTCTTGCCATCAATAGTATTGATAATGTGGCGCCCTGGATAAGCCAGGTCGTCACAGGTACTACAACAACACACCCCACACCCCGAGATAGGCACACCAGTCACACACAAATCCTTGTTGCCTCCCTCTAGGGGCTGATGTCCACACCAGGTGTGGTGGGCCAGGCGGTTGGCCCCACCCATCGAGGAGTTCACAGCCCTGGAGGCGGGAAAGGAAGGGAGTTCAGTTCAGTTTGGAAGTTGAGGAAAGTGGTAGTTGAGCAACAGACTGAATGTGTCCGGGTACGTGGCCCGGGCACATACAGCAAGGTTGGCAGACGGTGGTGGCCGTCTGCAGGAGAGGCCGATCAACGCGGAACCGTAGGACCGGGGCTGGGCGGTGGCCCACCGGTACCGAACCGGGGAGCGAAGAGAAGCCAGCACCAAACGGCAGGGCCTGCGGACCCCGACCAGGCTTGGAGTCGCCGTTAAATTGGTCAAATCTGTTAGTGACCGGAACCCCAGGGGTTTCCCAACAACTAAGACCCGAGTGAAGGCAACCGTCCAGACCGACAAGGGAGATACAGCTACCACCAGAGCTAGAGCTCTCAGGGCCAGAGCCTGCGGGCAAAAGGGCTCCTCCGGTACTCATACGCCAGGGAGCGGGCTAACGGTGGGAAGCCATTGGAGCCGAACACATCGAAGGTGCAGGTAAAGATAGCCGTCACCACCCGTCCGGGGCAGACAGCAGCAGCCGGCTGCGGGACCCGTCCATCCAGCCGTTTGTTTTACCAGAGACTGTGTATCCGTTATTGGCTGAGTGAGTACCATCGTGCCATCCGGCACCGCCCTGTCCCCGCGACCCTGCACCTCACCGACCCCTGCCTGGCCCAACTCACCTCACCGGGCCCCGGGACCACCAGCCCCTACCCACGGAGAGGGAAAACATCCCAGCTGCTCCATAACAACGCTCCCGGGATCCCCGTCACCAGCAGCGGTGGTGCCCCAACCTCACCACAACCCGTGGGTGGCATCACGAACCAAATCCCCAAACCAAACCAACCCCTTTCACTCATGGGCGAGGAGCACCGCTCGAGTCCCCGGATCTGGCCCACCGCTCGAGCCACCGAGCAGCGACAGCAGCAGCAGCAGCCGGACCAGAGCAGCGAGTGCAGTCGAGCAGCGCACCCCCGCCCGCGACAATAACATCCTTCTCCAGCACCACATTTCAAAGGCATTGATTCTTCTTATGTCTTGTGCATTTATCGTCCAGGTTTTGCATCCATATATTACCAAAGAAAAGACCAGACTATGTGCGAGTTGTGTCTTCATCACCAGTGAAATGGTCCTCAATTTGAGGACCTTGTCTAGTAACTTCATTATGAATTTCTCCATAGCTATTCTCCTATTGATTTTGTTCCGGTGTCGTCGCTGAAACCTGAGAAATCATTCATCCAAATAGGTTGAAGTCCTTTATAAATTCCAGTTTGCCTCCATACATCTCAAATGTATACCAGTCATACTTGGCAGTAGTCAATGTCTTTGAGTTTTTGCACTGTCTTGTCCTTTCCTTCCAGCAGGGACCTCAACACACTCACCCTCCTGGCTGCGTAGGGGTGGCATCAGATTCCGTCCCTGCTGCCGGCTCCCAGGACCTACACATGCCGCACAGGTCTTCTGGGAGCGCACTCAGAGAATGCGGGTGCACCTATTCTTAAAAGGCAATGTGCGCTAACCCGGAAGTGCTTTCTATGGGAGGTGCCTGGGCAATGTGATCTATTGTTAAAGACAAGTTGATAGTAGTCAGGTCCTGTCCTTGTATCCTCTGTCTATACCTGTACCTGTGCTTCCTAACCCATACCTGTATCTTCGAACCTATTGTACCTGCTGCACCTGTCTGTACCTGTCATACCAGCTGTACCTCCTGTACCCGTCAGTACCTCCTTTAACCGTCTGTACCTGCCGACCCAGCTGTACATGCTACATCTGCCACATCAGCTGTACCATTCTGAACCAGCTGTTCAGCCTCCATCAGCTGTAATCAGAGACTGTACCTGCCTGCATCCAACTCCGTACTTGCATTCCCTACTCTTGGGGTTAGCTTCCATGGTACTGTGTCTCCCTACCTTCCAGCACAAGCCTAACCTCACCATCAGAGGCCCTAGCGAAGACGACATACTTGCTTATTTATGCCCCTCAGGTCAAGTCGGAACTATGGTCCAGTGGCTCCACTCCCTCTTGCACCCTCGAGCAGAACATTTTGCCTTCTTTTTTGTTGAATAGGAGGCCATACAAGTAAAAAATAAATCTCTGGGTTGGATTCCGGTAAGCACAACATCATTTCCCACTCAAACTCCAAAAAATGTTCTAAAACACAGTGCTTCTTTATGTCATCTACACAACTAAAAACAGGACATCCTGCCAAAAATGACAATAGCCTATGCATTTTGAACTATGTGTGAATGATTATTAGTCGTGCTTTGTACAGTTCACACATACTGGTTCAAAAACGCGTCGTCTGTCATAATTTTTTCCAGGATGTTTTGTTTTTAATTCATACTCACTCTCAACACCTGACATATTTGGGGGCTATACTTAAAGCTGGTGGATCTCAGTCTTTCTTACTTTGGGAACTACATTCACCTCTGAGTGATGGTCGCAACACACATTCTATGCAAAGAAATCGTAGAAGCCTCTTGTGTGCCCCATTAAAGGTTAAGTTCCTTAACTGCCACCTTATAAAGTACTTTCAGGTGTACCCTGACAGCTTCTTTATAAAGTAGTACTTCCCTGAGTGCCCCCTTAAAAAGTAAAGTAATGGTGCACATAGTAATTTTTTATAAAGCAGTAAAAACCTGAGTGCCGCTTATAAAGCAATAATGCTCCTTCAGTGCCTCCTTAACAAGTAAGAATGCCCCTTATCAAGTGATAGGTTCCTGACTGGCCCCTCATTAAGTAAGTATGCTGCCGAGTGCTACCATAGCAAGTAGTAATGATTTATGTGTTGTCCGTAAGACGTCATGTTGACTTGTGGCATTCGCTGGATCAAACTGCTCCAAGACATTCATAAGGGGCCCGATAGGAATTTGTGGATTGTGAGCCACTGGTGATGGACCACTGCTTTTAAAGGTTAACCAAACTGTGGAACATTTTTAATATTTTTTTATTGATCGATGGGTGCACTGCCGGACACAGACAGGACAAGGCCACTGGGCAAGAATAGTATAGGGGTACTTTGCAGCCCAATAGCTCATCAATGCACAGCTGACATCCACCCAAAAACCATTAGCCTAATAACCACCATACCAGGGCAATCAGGAAGAGCCAGGCAAAGTCCCAGGATTGGAGCATATAATGGATACACCAATTCTGGGGTGGCTGGGGGCTGCTATTTTTTGGCGGGGAAGGGCTCAATAACCATGGACCTTCCCTGCTTGATAATACCAGCCTCCAGCTGTCTGATTTACCTTGGCTGATTTCCAAAAATAGGGGGACCCCTCACCGTTGTTACATTTTTTATTTATTTCTTCGTTAAACCAGGCTAAACACTTTTTAGTTTCCCATGAAAGGCATTAAAGGTTGCAAGTGCATCATTTATAGGTTGGTTGACACATTATATATCTGCAGGATACTTATCTAGTCTAGCTATTTATGTATTTATCTATAGTTTTAGATTCGATTGCGTTATTATTTCTGACAAGTAGGAGGAATTTACCTAGCATATTCTAAGATGTAAAAGATGATGTTAAAAATGCATTGTATACGGGTGTCATAAAGATGTTATGCAAAAAATAAATCGCACACTCACATGACAAAAGGTTACCCAGACGGATTCCACTCGTCCAACTTTTCAGGAGAGAAATGGGACTGAATTTTTTTACGCTAATGTGAACGAGCCCTTTTGAACGAGTTATTGATGTCTACAGTTTGGATGAAAACTACAGTATTAGTAGTAGTACCAGTAGTTATTTTGGCTGGTTACAGGGTATATTGCAATTATTTTTAATTATTCCAATGTATCGAACTAAAAAATGTTAAGTATTTTGACAAATAGATGGTATTTTAATCATTGCTTACTGATTTTGTATATAGCTCTTATGCAGATTTATGTGCCTCCACGATTAAAAACTAAAAATAAATTATGGTTCTGATTCATCAAAGCTTTTCACCTGAAAATGGACATAAAAAGCTTTGAAAAGTTGCAAAAACTTTTCACAACTCACCGTTACGCAAAGTTTTTTCAACTTTTGATGTTTTCACGAGGACGAGGGAATCATGATACAGATTGTAATTCATGATGTTTGTAGCTGATATCTGACTGGAGTAAGAATTGTGGCAAAGTGCACCACACTTGTCCGATGCATGTACGGAACCGAGCGTAGACTGGCTATGTGCATTCGATGAGTGTTAAACTCAGGCAAACCCTAAAGCGGGCTTTACACACAGCGACATCGCTAGAGATGTCGCTGGTGAAAGCACCCGCCCCCGTTGGTTGTGCATCATGGGCAAATCGCTGCCCATGGCGCGCAACATCGCTTACACCTATCACACGTACTTACCTGCTTAGCGACGTCACTGTGGCCCGCGAACCGCCTCCTTTCTAAGGGGGCAGTTCGTTCGGCGTCACATTGGCATCACTAAACGGCTGCCCAATAGAAGCAGAGGGGCGGAGATGAGCGGGCAGAACAGACCGCCCACCTCCTTCCTTCCTCATTGCGGGCAGCCGCAGGTACGGTGATGTTCCTCGTTCCTGCTGTGTCACACATAGCGATGTGTGCTGCCGCAGGAATGACGAAATACCTGCGTCCTGCAACTGCAATGATCATCGGGATTACAACGACTGGACAACGATCAACAATTAGGTGAATAATTTTGATCGTTAACGGTCATTCGTGCGTTTCACAAGCAACAACGTCGCTAACGAGGCCGGATGTGCGTCACGAATTCCGTGACCCCAACGACATCTCGTTAGCGATGTCGTTGCGTGTAAAGCCCACTTATGAGTTTCTGAAGCAGAAGACCAGTTTTTATGCCAGTTTTTCACTTGCTTCATGAGCGTTTTTCCTATAGTTTTGGCTGTTGACAGTTTTTTTTAAGGGTTTTCCCATGTTTTTTTGTGAAGTCTTTTTTTATTGTCATTTTCCAGTCATTTTTTTACAGCTAACATTTTTTTTTAGCAAAAAAAAAACCATTTGGGCATCTTTTGGGCATCTTTTCAACTTATCCATTGACTGGTATTGTAATCTTCAGAGCGCTTTCCGAGCTGAAAAAAACAAAAGAATGGACAGGCCACTTTGTTAAAGGGAATCTGTTAGCAGGATTTTGCTATGTAAGCTGAGGACAACTTGCTGTAAGGGTTAAAAAACAAAAAGCAACTGTGTGTCTCATGTGTGTGCGATGGTTTACTTTAACTAATGGCTTTATTACCCTGTGATTAACATTGCTAGGTCTAGCTGGCATGTGCACAGTAGTCCGGCACGCCCTCTCCTGTGATTGACCCCTCACAGTCAATGCACAATCTCGAATGAGAGGCTGATGTGGGCAGGACAGGTCTCCAAGCTCAGCTACATGCTTAAAACTTAATTATGTGAGATTGGTTGCAGCCAATAATTATGTTATACACCTTTTACCACTTTCTGCCTACATTATGTTCTTTTAGATGAGGTAGCAAAAACCTGCTGACTGATTCCCTTTTTCTAGTGATGGGCTTACCTGTACTGTGAAAGTCGGGATCAACGTGGGTTCAAAAGAACCCGAGCACCTACCACGGGCCTGGGAGCTCCACATCTAATGGATGCAACAATCCTGAGCGGCTGCAGGGTGCTATTTTTAGGCTGGTGGGGCCCAATAAACATCGGTCTCCCCAGCCTTAAAAAAAAGCAGCTCCTAGCTGTCGGCTTTATCATAGTTGGGTATCAAAATTGGGGGGGACCAAACGCCGTTTAACAAAAAAGGAAAAAGCCGCATGCGGTTCCTTCGATTTTGATACCCATCCAAGATAAGCGCATGGCTGGGGGCTGCAGACTGTAGTCGTTTGCTTTTTCTGTGCTGGGTATCCTAATATGGGGGGACCCTTCACCAATTTTTTTTATTTATTTTTACACCAATATAGATGCAGACAGCATGTGTGATTGAAAGCAGTCAGGCATGCTGTCACACATGCTGGCTGGTGCTGTCTCACTGCAACCAATCACAGACGTGGGGACTGCTGGTGACGGGGGAAGCAGTACATATGCATGTAGGCAGGGCTGTATTTTGCCTTCGTGCTGCCCTAGGCACTTTAAGTGGTCGCGCCCCTTAGTGACAACGTAACACTGAGTTTTCGCACACGACATCTGTTTAAGGTAGATCTACTCTGTAAAACACTTTAAAAAGTATCAATGAGAAATGAAGGGCACTAACCCCCCCCCCCCCCCAAATGGGGATCACCACAGGCACATCAAAACATAGCATGAGTATAAAATATTCCCACCACACCGTCCCCCCTTATATACTGTGACTGTGACACTGCCCCTAATAAACTACACACTGCCCTCCCTTATAAATTATACCCACCACACCTTCCTCAATTATGAAATATGATCTGCACATTGACCTCACATCATGCTGCCCCCTCCTCACAGTGTCCCATGCATGCTGCCCCCTCCTCACAGTGTCCCATGCATGCTGCCCCCTCCTCACAGTGTCCCATGCATGCTGCCCCCTCCTCACAGTGTCCCATGCATGCTGCTCCCTCCTCACAATGTCCCATGCATGCTGCTCCCTCCTCACAATGTCCCATGCATGCTGCCCCCTCCTCACAATGTCCCATGCATGCTGCTCCCTCCTCACAATGTCCCATGCATGCTGCCCCCTCCTCACAATGTCCCATGCATGCTGCCCCCTCCTCGCAATGTCCCATGCATGCTGCTCCCTCCTCACAATGTCCCATGCATGCTGCTCCCTCCTCACAATGTCCCATGCATGCTGCCCCCTTCTCACAATGTCCCATGCATGCTGCCCCCTCCTCACAGTGTCCCATGCATGCTGCCCCCTCCTCACAATGTCCCATGCATGCTGCCCCCTCCTCACAATGTCCCATGCATGCTGCCCCCTCCTCACAGTGTCCCATGCATGCTGCCCCCTCCTCACAATGTCCCATGCATGCTGCCCCCTCCTCACAATGTCCTATGCATGCTGCCCCCTCCTCACAGTGTCCCATGCATGCTGCCCCCTCCTCACAGTGTCCCATGCATGCTGCCCCCTCCTCACAATGTCCCATGCATGCTGCCCTCTCCTCACAGTGTCCCATGCATGCTGCCCCCTCCTCACAATGTCCCATGCATGCTGCTCCCTCTTCACAATGTCCCATGCAAGCTGCCCCCTCCTCACAATGTCCCATGCATGCTGCCCCCTCCTCACAATGTCCCATGCATGCTGCCCCCTCCTCACAATGTCCTGTGCAAGCTGCCCCCTCCTCACAATGTCCCATGCATGCTGCCCCCTCCTCACAATGTCCCATGCATGCTGCCCCCTCCTCGCAATGTCCCATGCATGCTGCTCCCTCCTCACAATGTCCCATGCATGCTGCTCCCTCCTCACAGTGTCCCATGCATGCTGCCTCCTCCTCACAATGTCCCATGCATGCTGCTCCCTCTTCACAATGTCCCATGCATGCTGCCCCCTCCTCACAATGTCCCATGCATGCTGCCCCCTCCTCACAATGTCCCATGCATGCTGCCCCCTCCTCACAGTGTCCCATGCATGCTGCCCCCTCCTCACAGTGTCCCATGCATGCTGCCCCCTCCTCACAGTGTCCCATGCATGCTGCCCCTCTCCATGAGCTCCTAATGCTGCCTTCCTTTTTTCCATAATGACATCTCCATGCTGCCCCACTCATCATACTAAGACCACCACACTAGCGGTTATGCTGAGACCCCCACACACACACACACACACTACCCCACTCTTGATATTGACTCCCCTACATTGCTCCACTCCATACTGAGCCCACACATGCTGCCCCTTCTCCATAATGAGCTCCCAATGCTGCCCCCCTCTCATTCTAAGTCCTTACACTCCCCCGCCATCGATTTTGTCATTGCACTATCCCTCAACCCTTGTCCTCTGTCTCTAGCATTGGCCCCTCTCTCATTCCCCCAGCAGCAGCCTCTCCCCCAGCATCAGCCTCTCTCACCCCAGCCTCCCCCAGCATCAGCCTCTCTCCCCCCAGCCTCCCTCAGCATCAGCCTCCCTGCTCCCAGCTTACCCCAGCATCAGCCTCTCTCCTCCCATCCTCCCCCAGCATGAGCCTCCTCTAGCATCAGCCTCTCTCCTCCCAGCATGAGCCTCCTCCAGCATCAGCCTCTCTCCTCCCAGCCTCCCCCAGCATCAGCCTCCCTGCTCCCAGCTTCCCCCAGCATCAGCCTCCCTCCTCCCAGCCTCCCCCAGCATCAGCCTCCCTCCTCCCAGCCTCCCCCAGCATCAGCCTCCCTCCTCCCAGCCTCCCAGCCCCCCTCCTCCAAGCCTCCCCCAGCATCAGCCTCCCAGCCTCCCTGAGCATCAGCCTCCCTCCTCCAAGCCTCCCCCTCCCCCTCCCAGCCTCCCCCAGCATCAGCCTCCCAGCCTCCCTGAGCATCAGCCTCCCTCCTCCCCCTCCCAGCCTCCCCCAGCATCAGCCTCTCTCCTCCCAGCCTCCCCCAGCATCAGCCTCCCTGCTCCCAGCTTCCCCCAGTATCAGCCTCCCTCCTCCCAGCCTCAGCCTCTCTCTCTCCTCCCAGCCTCCCCCCCAGCCTCCCTCTCCCCCCAGCCTCCCCCAGCATCAGCCTCTCTCCTCTCAGCCTCTCTCTCCCCCCAGCCTCCCCCCCAACCTCAGCCTCTCTCTCCCCCCAGCCTCCCCCCCAGCTTTAGCCTCTCTCTCCCCCCAGCCTCAGCCTCTCTCTCCCCCCAGCCTCTCTCTCCCCCCAGCATCCCCCCCAGCCTTAGCCTCTCTCCCCCCAGCCTCAGCCTCTCTCCCCCCAGCCTCAGCCTCTCTCTCCCCCCAGCCTCAGCGTCTCTCTCCCCCCAGCCTCCCTCTCCCCCAGCCTCAGCCTCTCTCCCCCCAGCCTCAGCTAATCACAGTTAGCACAGGCATTTCTGAGTATGCAGTGCGCCCCTCCCCCCATCACATAGAAATGCCTGTGCTTACTGCTAATTGTGAGTATGCATGCAGTGCACCCCTCCCCCCATCACATACAGTTAGCACAGGCATTTCTGAGTATGCAGTGCGCCCCTTCCCCCATCACATACAATTAGCAGTAAGCACAGGCATTTCTGAGTATGCAGTGCGCCCCTCCCCCATCACATACAATTAGCAGTAAGCACAGGCATTTCTGAGTATGCATGCAGTGCCCCCCTCCCCCCATCACATACAGTTAGCACAGGCATTTCTGAGTATGCAGTGCGCCCCTCCCCCCATCACATAGAAATGCCTGTGCTTACTGCTAATTGTGAGTATGCATGCAGTGCACCCCTCCCCCCATCACATACAGTTAGCACAGGCATTTCTGAGTATGCAGTGCACCCCTCCCCCATCACATACAATTAGCAGTAAGCACAGGCATTTCTGAGTATGCAGTGCGCCCCTCCCCCCATCACATACAATTAGCAGTAAGCACAGGCATTTCTGAGTATGCAGTGCGCCCCTCCCCCCATCACGTACAATTAGCAGTAAGCACAGGCATTTCTGAGTATGCATGCAGACTGCATGCATACTCAGAAATGCCTGTGCTTACTGCTAATTGTATGTGATGGGGGGAGGGGCGCACTGCATACTCAGAAATGCCTGTGCTAACTGTATGTGATGGGGGGAGGGGTGCACTGCATGATGCAGTGCACCCCTCCCTCCATCACATACAGTTAGCACAGGCATTTCTGAGTATGCAGTGCTCCCGTCCCCCCCATCACATACAGTTAGCAGTAAAGCCCCCCCTTCACATATAGACAGCTTATTACCTGCTCTGGACCCGGTGATTATCCTCCAGACGTCACACTGGTGCCTGCTGTGAGCTCTGCACAGGTTTGGATGTCCCAGCTCTTGGCAAGAAGCTGATTGGAGCGCGCATGTTGTGACCCAGGAAATGCAGCTGTCGGCAGTTCCGGGTTCAATCAGCTCCCTGTGCCCGTTGCCTGCAGTGTATTTGTATCCGCTTTAAAGACGCAGATACATACAAATCAATAGAGGGGCGCCCGTGCGCCCAACACAACACCCCCCTTTACCACCTCCCCCCGCAAAAAGACTGCGGATTTAGTGGGATAGGTAAAAAAAAAAAAATAATATTTTTTTTTTTTTTTGCTGCTAGAAGGCGCCGCCCCCCCGCATCGCGCCACCCTAGGCACCGGACCACAGGTGCCTAGTGGTAAATACGGTCCTGCATGTAGGTAATGAGCAGCCCTGGAAGTGGAGTGAGCATCCACGGAAGAAGTGTACAGTATGAAACGCTTGGGTCAATCCCCTTTCCCTGCAACCACCCTCTTTAAGCCCCAGATTTGGGTCCTCATAAACTTATACGGGGACCGGCGTTTTGCCAGATTAAATCCAGTTAGACCTGCCAATCCTGGGTATCTGCGGTCCACCCATCACTATCTTTAACCGCTTGACATTTTTAGAGTTTTTAGAAGCCTGAAGACGTTAAAAGACATTCAGAAGCCTGAACATTAGCACATCAAGATGTTTTTATCTAGAATTGCTTATGTTCATTCTTTTGAATGTTTTGTAATAGATTTTTCAGACAGATTCTGCAACAGAATCCACCTGAAAAAGACATTGTCTGCACGTAGCTGTGGCGCCCCTGAGGCTTCCGTCGCCACAGGTCATTGCACCCCATCAGCGGTGTGATGCCCCATTCTGGGAGAGGAAGAGAGTGAACTCCGGTCCCCTGGTAAATCCACACTACACCCATTGCTAGGGACACACAGGACCAGGGAAAGTGGCAGGCAACCCTCCCATGCTGCATGCTGAGAGGGGCTGTAAGACCCATCCCTGCTCCCATAGGGTGGTAGCTTAGCAACTAGGGGAGGTGGGAGGAGCCAACTGAGAGCAGACACAGAGAGGAAGGTCAAGTTTAGTTAGTTCCCTCAGGGAGTGAGAGAGTAAGGAGCGAGCATGTAGTTGGAGGAGCAGAACGAGAGAAAGGAGGGAGGAGGAGGTCTGCCGGAGGCAGGCAAGGAAGAGGAGAAAGGAAAGAAAGAAAGAAAGAAAGAATGGGTCGCAGGGCCGCGGGTAGTCCTGCAGGTGCCACGAGCCGTCCTTGTTAGGTACCGAAGCCGAGGGCCTAGAGGCAGCTACGGGCAGCTGCGGGCTGCGGGGGCCTGTTCCACATTGACATCGGTGGAGTGATTAAGCTGCGACAGGGGACGGTCCCTAGAGACTGGAGGAGTGCAAAGACAATCTCCAAACAGTAAAAACCGAGGCCCAGGGACGTTGTAAGCTCCCAGGGCCAGAACCCATAACAGACCTTCAGAAAAGGGGTAATCAGCCGACAGGTGACCCCCCAGCCTGGAGGCTGCAGTGGAGGCCAAGCCAGGGTCATCTTAACTAAGGCAAGGCTAGTGAAGACAGCAGAGAAAGAGACACTAAGAGAAGGGCACCGGCTTTCGCTCTCAGAATCACCCAGAAACGGCGGAGGTCCCTGACAGTGGTCCCAGCAGCCCGAGGGTCCCTGCAGAACTGTGAGTAAAGAACTTGAACTGCACCCTTGAAGTGGCCTCTGTTATTTCTGCTGCATAGACATTCACAAGCACCAACAGTGCCCCGGGCATTGCTCCACCTGTGGGGAGCAGTACCATCATTGCTGCCATATCATCCCCCGGAGGCCTCATACAGCAGCGGCGGCTTACTAGCCGCATACCACAGGTGGCGTCACGAACACAAACTTTATTCACCTAGCCACATATTAAACTGACACCCACCAGGGCCACGGAGCCGGGCCCAGCCACCACTGACTACCACCGGACTAGTCCGGCCCGGCACCGGGTGTCCCATAGCCCTGGGGTGGGCGAGTCAACTTTGGCGTCACGAACAGGATTTCGTGCCCGGTCATACCGGGTACTGTGCGCCTGAAGAACCGTGTGACAGACTGTGCACTTTACTGAGAAACCGCCGCCATTAGCGCTGCTGAGAGCGGGAAGAAGGGGGGCGTGCAAGAAGAAAGGGCGCGAAGAGAGGCCCCGCCCCCTTGTCCAAGAAAAGCGCGCGAAGCGGTGCCCGCCATAGAAGGCGGAAGAAGAAGAAATGGCGACCAGATAAGCTGGCCGGCTGGCAAAGAGAGTCTGAAGGCCAGACCAGCAGATAAAGAAAATGTACCTTATCGCAAACGGAGTGATGCCGGCCATGGTGGGCTGGGCGCCAGTCTGGCGCCAGTTGCTAGTGCAGCCCCTGGCCCCGTCTCCGAGAAGGGAAAGGGAGCAGCCGAGTGGCGTGGTCGAGCACCCGAGCAGTGTTCCAGGCAGCATTCCCCAGGTCGGAAGCATGACGGAGGAGCTGCAGAGAGGTGCGCCAGGGACCGGCAGAGAGGATTGCAAGCTGGATCGGCTCCAGGAAGAAATGAGAGTTCTGGCCCGGAGGCTGAGCAGCATGGAGGCGGACCGGCGGAGAGAGACACCGAGGGTGCCGGAGGATCTGGAACGGTGGATGGATGCCGCGGAGCAAGCGCAGGGTGAGCAGCCAGAAACCCCGTCCAGTCCGGACCCAAGGCCCCGCCATGAACCCCCGCTTAGCCCCTTCACTGACCCCCTGGCCTTCCCGGCCTACCCAGCGGACGCTCGGTGGAGCACCGGAGGCCTGCCTGAGACCCCCGCAGACGGAGCCTGGGGTGGGATGAACCCTGAGCAACTAGCGGGCCCCCTGCCGAGCCCCCCTGTGAGCCTCCTGGGAATGGCATCCCCGGGAGTGAATTGGGACGCAGCACCCATAGAAACCAGGGGACTGCAGCGGCCGCTGCTCCCCAGGCAGACTCCCCTGGCCAACGAGCTGACGTGCCGGAGGCTGGTGGTCGAGTACCAGCGGGAGCGGGAACTCCGGGAAGAGAAAAGAAGGGCCCGAGAAGTCACCAATCTGGCCTCCAAGGAAGAGGTCAGAAAGGCCCTGAAGGGGACCGAGTGCCCAGTAAGACGGGGCACCGTAGTTGACTTTCGGCAGAAAGGTGGCTGGGGCTTCATCCGAGAGCCCGGCCTGGGCAAGGATGTGTTCGTGGCCCGGAGAGATATTGAGGAGCACCTGCCCAGAGGCCACCCAGGGCGCGATGCCAAGCCGGGTGATGTGGTTGAGTATGCCCGGCTGATGGGGGACCGCGGGTGGTATGCGCTGCATGTGCGCATTGTGCAGGAAGAAGCGACCCCGGAGGAACCGGAGTGGCGCCGCGCCATGCCATCTCGCAGCGATTCCCCTGCCAGCAGCAGCCGCAGCCCTCCAGACAGACAGACCCAGGCCGCAGAACATTGCAGCGGGCCTACAACAGTTACCCAGGAGACGCAGACCAGGATCTCCATGGCGCGTGTGATGCAGGGCGCCCGGCCAAAGCAGGGCCCCAGAGACCACAGCAATAGCCCCCTGCAGACAAGCAGCCCTCTGCAGCAGCGCCGTGCAACGCCTACAGGCAGCCCCACTCCAATCCAGGCTGCGGGACAGCGCAGAAGGTCAGGGACCAGTGCTCAAGGGACCCAGACGATGATCTCGTCAGCGTACCTGCTGCCAGGAGCCATGCCGGAGTGGGATCCTGATATCTATCCTCGAGAGTAAGGAAGATGAAGAGCTGCCGAACTGTACATAGCCCCTTATTCTTTTTGAAGATGTCCCTTGTGTTTTACCCCAATGTTCTTTTCGAAGATGACACCCTTTCCTACTGTACTGCCCCTGATTCTTTTTGAAGACGTCACCCCCCATGTTATGTGCTACCGGGCCACTGAACTGGAGTGTGGGCCCCGGTGGAAGTGTATGTGTTATGTCCTACCAGGCCATTGGACTTAGTGGCTGGTATGTAGTTGATGTGTCTTATGTAACCAGGCCATTGGACTTAATGGCTGGTTGATTACGTCCTTTTGTTTGATTGAAAGAAACGAACTGACGGGCTACTGGACTTGTAGTAGCCAAAACTGTAATTAGTTGCACCCGTTGTGCCCCCTACCAGAATTATGGGGGATTTGCCCGAACCGTGCAATGGACTGGAAGTGCACACTTAGAGTTTCCTTTATAAGAAGTTCGTAATGTTTATGATATGTGCCTCCCATAAAGGGAAGAAATGTTTTGCTGTTTTATGTTATTGCATACAAAAATGTTTTGCAGTTTCTCCACATGTTTTTGTTGTTTTTCAGCCCGAGGACGTGCTGGGATTTGCTGTGGGGGAGTGTGGCGCCCCTGAGGCTTCCGTCGCCACAGGTCATTGCACCCCATCAGCGGTGTGATGCCCCATTCTGGGAGAGGAAGAGAGTGAACTCCGGTCCCCTGGTAAATCCACACTACACCCATTGCTAGGGACACACAGGACCAGGGAAAGTGGCAGGCAACCCTCCCATGCTGCATGCTGAGAGGGGCTGTAAGACCCATCCCTGCTCCCATAGGGTGGTAGCTTAGCAACTAGGGGAGGTGGGAGGAGCCAACTGAGAGCAGACACAGAGAGGAAGGTCAAGTTTAGTTAGTTCCCTCAGGGAGTGAGAGAGTAAGGAGCGAGCATGTAGTTGGAGGAGAAGAACGAGAGAAAGGAGGGAGGAGGAGGTCTGCCGGAGGCAGGCAAGGAAGAGGAGAAAGGAAAGAAAGAAAGAAAGGGTCGCAGGGCCGCGGGTAGTCCTGCAGGTGCCACGAGCCGTCCTTGTTAGGTACCGAAGCCGAGGGCCTAGAGGCAGCTACGGGCAGCTGCGGGCTGCGGGGGCCTGTTCCACATTGACATCGGTGGAGTGATTAAGCTGCGACAGGGGACGGTCCCTAGAGACTGGAGGAGTGCAAAGACAATCTCCAAACAGTAAAAACCGAGGCCCAGAGACGTTGTAAGCTCCCAGGGCCAGAACCCATAACAGACCTTCAGAAAAGGGGTAATCAGCCGACAGGTGACCCCCCAGCCTGGAGGCTGCAGTGGAGGCCAAGCCAGGGTCATCTTAACTAAGGCAAGGCTAGTGAAGACAGCAGAGAAAGAGACACTAAGAGAAGGGCACCGGCTTTCGCTCTCAGAATCACCCAGAAACGGCGGAGGTCCCTGACAGTGGTCCCAGCAGCCCGAGGGTCCCTGCAGAACTGTGAGTAAAGAACTTGAACTGCACCCTTGAAGTGGCCTCTGTTATTTCTGCTGCATAGACATTCACAAGCACCAACAGTGCCCCGGGCATTGCTCCACCTGTGGGGAGCAGTACCATCATTGCTGCCATATCATCCCCCGGAGGCCTCATACAGCAGCGGCGGCTTACTAGCCGCATACCACAGGTGGCGTCACGAACACAAACTTTATTCACCTAGCCACATATTAAACTGACACCCACCAGGGCCACGGAGCCGGGCCCAGCCACCACTGACTACCACCGGACTAGTCCGGCCCGGCACCGGGTGTCCCATAGCCCTGGGGTGGGCGAGTCATAGCCACTGAGCGGAAACGCTCCAAATATTTCTCCAAATCTCAAACTCCTCAAAAACTTGGAGTTTCGCTCAGTTTCTGCTCTGAATATGTGCATATAGTCATTGGATTTGTGCAGACATAGTTTATTTGAGGTGTTCAACAATGGTGAGTTTTTTTTAAAGAGGAAATGCAGATTGGGTGCAGATTTTCCAGGTGGTTTTTGACTACATGGCACACGTACGAGCTTCCTTAAGGCATTTCTCCTAATCGTTTGTGACTTTTCTATCTCATCAAAATGTGTTTTCATTTCTCAAAAAATACTTAATTTTTATTTCTCTGCAAATGATTGTTATTTCTAGCCTTGACTCATTTAATAGTATCTAATGGAGATTTTCCTATGAAGTCAGTGTGAGCGTAATGTTCTCATATTTGTTAGCATTAGAGCAACTTGTAACTGGAAAATAATTTCCTTTATAGTAAAAATGAAATGAATAAATAAATCTATAAAGTCCATAACCTTACTATAACATCCAATTATAAGTGTACGGCCATATACAGAGGTCCTTTTCAATAGTTTACCCTATTAATATAGCAGTAGGAGCTGGTGAAAGGCTTGAAACGCGTGTCCTAACCACTGACTGACAACTCTTTAGATTTATCACCCATGTACAGAATACATGAGAGATCTGATTGCTCGGGTCCATGTCATGGGGTAAATGGACACAGGACAGGGGCTCCTAGGCTTGGCTCTAAGACTGTGACCTTGTGCTGTCTCTTATCTCAAAGGTAGGTTTGATGGTAACCAGGTTCGAGCCCCTAGCATGACCCTAAGTCCTGTCCGGACCCTGATCTTACTCCCCTTCTACAAACACCCTCGGGGTGGGACAGAAAACACAAAGACAAAAGACAAAACGACACTGACAAGGGAGAACTAAAACAAGTACACACCACACTCAAAACACACAGGAAAAACAATATGTGTAATGGGGAGCAATCTAAAAGCGGAGGAAGTAACGCACAACAGAAGTGCAGCATGGACCACCACACACAGGAAAAGCACCAAGCCCAGGATCGCTGGAGTAAAAACTGAAGCTATCATTGGCACCTCCTGGAAGGAGGCAGTGCCTTAATTAGGGAGGTGACAGCTGCACTTGGCAAGCAGCAACCAGAGCACTTAGGTCCTACTCAGCAGTCATCAGGCATTAACTCTTGCAGAGCTGAAGACCAGTGAACCTGAATCAGCCAACGCCCGGCTCTGTCTGAACACTCCAGAAGCCTCAGGTTGCCTGTCAGTGTGAACAGAGTCTGACCAACATAGAAAAAGAGAAGGGCACTACCCAGTGGGATCTCCTGGTATACAAGCACAATACCAATTTTTTAGATAGAAAGGTATACCAAAAAGGGATCACCACAACATCAAGGATGTAGAAAATACTTTATTACAAAAAGAGCAACCCACATGCCCCCATACTAGGAGTGTGGCACACACAGAAACAAAATTAAAAACACTTAAAAAGCCAATGGCATCATGCACCCAACACGCCAGGAATCAATATAAATACAGCATACATATGCAATGTGGAGAACTCTCCTACATCCACGATAAATATCTAAGCAGAAAAGTACATGTTACAATTGATAATGAATAATACAGTCAGTTTGGTCTGACACGGATAGAAAAGGTATTATTAGAGTAACCAGTCTTCTCCTATTAGATGCGGTCTGAGTACAGACAGTATGGTACAATAAACAGTATGGTAACTTAACAAGGCCCCACCTGAAGTTTATGTGAGTAAATGCTGTTCTGCTGTTATAGGGTCTAAATACAGACAACGTGATACAATTAGCAGTAGGATACACTTAGCAGATACATCACATAGAACTATGAGCCAAAAATGAGCAGTAGTAGTGCAGGCACCTTGTTAATATAGGTCATAATATACAGAATGGGGGTCCCAGGCTCCTGGAAAACCACCTGCCTGCATAAATCTGGCTACAATAACACTATCACACTATGACACATCTATTTAGGATCACATGAAACAGACCAAGCCATAGTATATAGTGCATAGTACAGGCACCTTGTTAATATAGGTCATAATATACAGGATGGGGGTCCCGGGATCCTGAATAACCACCTGCCTGCATAAACCCGGCTATAATACTATCACCCTATGGTACATCTATTTAGGTTCACATGAGACAGACCAAGGCATCGTCCCTACTAAAATTTTTGAGGGAGCCTAGTCTATACTTACTACCATTAGGGTGAGCAAAACCATGTGGGTAGAAGTGGTGTAAGGATATTATATTATATATGTATATTATGGTATACCTTTCTCTCTAAAAAAATGTGAACAGAGTCTGACGCCACAGTGCCAGCAGTTATGTGCAGAGCCATACATCACATGATAGTCTGGTCTGATGATCCAGAGAAAGTGTGGTTCAAAGTCCCCTGTGTGGCTTAAGCGTTAGTGAGCATGTGCGACCACGGCTCCATTAATTGTTTATAATTATGTTTAGAAATGTTTATGGACAGATAAGGATTTTTTTTCAGTTTGGAAAAACCTGTTTCCTCTGGCTGAAGTTTGTTAAAAGATAAAAAGAACCATACTGTGCATTACTCCCCCTCCCCAGGTCCAGTGCTGAGTCTCCACCGATACCTTCCATGTATTTTATTCTCTGCCGTGAGGAGTGCATGTCAACAGCGGTGGAGTATCTGAGGTCAGTGACCGTACCAAAGTTGACGGTATGAGCCACTGAGCTCACTGATTGGCTGCAGTTCTGGTAAGGTGACATGAGCGTTGCAGCCAATTATAGGCACCAAATGAAATGGCGGAAACTCCACGCTGTACCCAGGAAGGGAGAGTAAAACTGTTTGTTTTTTCTTTAAAAAAAAAACTGGATTTGGAGGACAGGGATTTTCCGAGACTAAAAATCCCTTTTAATGGGGCATTGGTTGCACATGCTTAGTAATGTTTCATTCATACAAGTGATTTGAGGGGTTGTTGTAAACATAAATTTATCACAGAACCAGATAAATATTGCTTATCGCAACTCTGTAAAAGGGACCAGTCATTTAGTTTATGTTGCCTGTTGTTCTCACTGTCACAGGGTGATAGGGGATAGAAGGGGACCAGGGCTCCCAGACTGGCCATCAGGCTATGGGGGACTTAGTTTCTCTATTCCCAGAGATACATCTAATGGTGATGACATCTGGGCCACCTTCCTTACCCTGTTCCTGGCCAACCCTGATATAATACCCCCTCACCACCATCCCAGGGGAGGAGCGGGACAGGAGTGGTGAACCAACAGATATAGACCAACAGGAAAACCAAAAGTCGATCACACAGCTAACACACACGGAGATATATGACAATACATGATCAGGAGGAAATAAGAGCAGGGAGGAAATAACCAGATGTTGAGAGGATATTCACAGCACACCATATAGCACACGGTATATCACCAACAACAGGAACACAACAGCACACGGACCAGGTTAGGAAAAGCTATAGTTGGCATGGGAAGACAGATTCTTCCATCTTAAAAAGGTGGGGAGTACCTGTGAAAGGTCTCCTATAACATGTGATCAAAAAGGTAACGAGCAGGCTTGCAGAAATTAACTCTTGCTAGTCCAATCAATAATCAGCAAACAGCTGGTCGACACCCAAGCCTGCTTGTGCAATTCAGAAACACCAGAGAAAGCATAGTGTGGAGTGTCAGTGTCCTTAGTCTGAACAGCGTCTGATTCCGCTATGACACTGCGTGTTTAGAGCCAAACACCATGTGACACAGACTGTTTGAGAAAGAATTTGGCTTCTCCTTACAAACATTTCTGTTGACAATGGCAGATGGGAACATGAATATGGTCCGTTCTAATATGTTTTTCAGGTTCTCCTCCCTCCTTAAAAACCGAATACCTCTCCTATTCTTAGAATGGAGGCCGATGGAGGAACAACCAAGTCTCGATAGTCCCATAATGGGACTTGGGTAACGTTCAGTGACAATTTTAGACACTTCTTGTACTTCTTGCACATGGAGGTCTTCTTCGGATGGACCAAGAGGATCCACTGTTATTGAATTTTGGGAGAGCTAAACCTGTCTGAGATACAAAGTTATAGGATTTTCGAGAAATAATGAGGACTGTGGTGACTCCGCTTTATAGCACTAATTGGTTTTGTGGCATCTGTGGAATGTATGGCCGGGATACGGCTTATACGGATGAAAGGCTTTGTACCACCAGTTGTCAATGTGCAGGCTTATTTACATCACTATAGATCTAGGTCATGTTCCTTCCATATGTTATTTGTAGAGATGAGCGGATCATTTGATATTTGAATTTACCGGATTTACCGAATTTTACAAAAAAAAATTGTATAGCAGTGAATTAATTTGTACGAATCTCAATACTTTAAGCTTCTAATTACTATACAGTAATACCTTGAGTTAAGAGTACACCAAATTGCAAAGTTTTCAAGATCAGAACTGTCTCTGTATCTTTTTTGCTTCTTGATGTGAGCAGAAATGTGAAGTAAAACCAGCTCATACTCACCCTCCCTCTGATCCCCGCAATGCAGAGTGCTCATCTCATGCAGTCAGTTGATCAGCGTGTGAGAGCGGTCAGCTAATCAGCATGTGAGTGCTGCACTCTCACACGCTGATCAACTAAGTGCACAAGATGAGCACTCCGCGTTGCGGGGAACCAGATAGAGGGTGAGTATAATAGTATTATTTTTAAGTGTGATGGGGGGGCTGTGTACCAGGATGGGGGATCATATGTACCAGAATGGGGGGCCATGTATCTGGATGGGGGATCATATATACCAGGATGGGGATCATATGTACCAGAATGGGGGGCCATGTACCTGGACGTGGGATCCTATATACCTGGATGGGGGCCATGTACAAAGAAGGGGGACCATATTTACGAGGATGGGGGACTATGTACCAGGACGGGGGATCAACTATACCAGGATGGGGGCCATGAACCAGGATGTTGCTCATATATACCAGGGTGGGGGCCCATAAGTAGGGTCTGGAACAGATTAATAGCATTTAAGTTTATTTTAATGGGAAAATTTAATTTTACATAACAGCAAATTGAGTTAGGAGTTCGGTCACAAAACAAATAAAACTCGGAAGTCAAAGTACTGTACTTCGAAAATACACAGGGAAAGAGAAGAGAAGGAGAACCTTACTGACCATAAGCGTTAAAGCTCTACAGGAGAGAAGAGAGAAAGAGAGAGGACCCCACTGACCAAGAGAACTTACACACTACAAGAGAAAGAGAGATAGGACCGCACTGGCCATAAGAGCTTACACTCTACAGGAGAGAGATAGAGGACCCCACTGATCATAAGAGCTTATAATCTTCAGGAGTGAGAAAGAAACCTGCTGACCATAAGAGCTTGCACTCTACAGGAGAGAGAGACGGGACCCCACTGACCATAAGAACTTACACTCTACAGGAGAGAGATAGAGGACCCCGCTGACCATAAGAGCTTATAATCTTCAGGAGTGAGAAAGAACACTGCTGACCATAAGAGCTTACACTCTACAGGAGAGAGATAGAGGACCCCGCTGACCATAAGAGCTTACACTTTACAGGAGAGAGACTTACCTAGAGACTCTGGAGATAGAAAATGCCGCTGTTGTACAAACTGGGACCCGCTGATCTGTGATGGTCCAGGTACAGACCACCACTGTACAAAGGATGATAATCCGCAATATGTCAGAGCTGCAGGGCATTATGGGGAGGTCTATGCGGCCACACAAAAGCACATTAGCCCACACTCTAATTCTTCATTCCTGTGACATATGATGTTGGGCAAGTATATTTTTGGGAATCTAAATGTGTTCAAATTTGTGTGAAAGTGCAAATTTTATAAAATTCATGTCAAACTCTGTGCTCCTCAGACCAATCTGCTCATCTCTCGTTATTTGCTAAAAATATCTGCAGAGTGAAAACAGAAAACCAATGGAAAAAATGGAAATAATTCCATGGAAGGCTCTGGGACTAATCAGGATTGGAATGTTTCGTCTCCTGCAACTTTATATGAGTTCATAAATAGAGATGATTCATCCAAGTCAGCAAAAATTTATATTTGGTCCAAATGGATTCGGCACAAATTGAAAGTAATCCAAAGCCTCTAGTTGCCCAGAAAAGACGCGTGTAAGGGGCACTTTGCACACTACGACATCGCAGGTGCGATGTCGGTGGGGTCAAATCGAAAGTGACGCACATCCGGCGTCACAGGCGATATCATAGTGTGCAAATCCTTTTTGATATGATTAACGAGCGCAAAAGCGTCGTAATCGTATGATCGGTGTAGCGTCGGTCATTTCCATAATTTTGAAATGACCGATGTTCGATGTTGTTCTTCGTTCCTGCGGCAGCACACATCACTGTGTGTGAAGCCGTAGGAGCGAGGAACATCACCTTACCTGCGTCCCGGCCGCCAATGCGCAAGGAAGGACTTCGGCGGGATGTTTACGTCCTGCTCATCTCCGCCCCTCCGCTTCTATTGGCCGCCTGCCGTGTGACGTCGCTGTGACGCCACATGACCCGCCCCCTTAATAAAAAGGCGGGTTGCCGGCCAGAGCGACGTCGCACGGCAGGTGAGCGCATGTGAAGCTGTCGTAGCGATAATGTTTGCTACGGCAGCTATCACAAGATATCGCACCTGCGACGGAGGCGGAGACTATCGCTGCAGCGTCGGTAACACATTGTTACCGATGTCGCAGCGTGCAAAGCCCGCCTAAGACTCTGAGGTCCCCTAGGACTGTATCCAACCCCTTTAAAACCGTTTAATGCAAACTCTGCCTTCATTATGTCAAAGTGACCGTGTCATAAGTTGGCATGGCGTTATCAATGTCAGAGATTGCGCTACAATAAATGGTGGTGTAAGAATGCTGGTAGTTCAACAGAGAAAATTACACAATATTGGGTAAGACAAACAGCAGTGGATAGGTACAAAAAAACTACTGCCTAACCCAGTGTTAGTGACTAGTGATGAGTGAGCACTACCATGCTAGGGTGTGCGGTTCTCCTAACGAGCAGTTCAATGCTCGGATGGATGTGACTTGGGTACCAACTATAATGGAAGTCAATGGTGAACTCAAGCATTTCTCTGGAAGAGTTCCCGGAAAAATGGTTGAGTACCCCATTGACTTCCATTATACTCGAGTGCTTGAGTCGTGCCTGTGAAGTGGCCGCAGGTCTGACCGCGGCTGAGTTCCCATAATCTGCGCCAACAAAATCCCCACGCTCAGATTTTATGCAAGGGTACATTTCTTTACTGGTAAACATTTCAATAACACACGCAGCTGGCTTAGCAGCAAACATAATCAGAGTTTGCCATACGGGTCTCTAACTTCGAACACACGGCACAGAACACAAACAAAACAGCAATGATAAACAAGAATTCTGTCCCTGATGTGCCCTGTGGGTTATATTACCAGTCCAAAGCACAAGGAGGGAAGGCTCCCACGTAGCAGGCCTGGACTCCGGGTAAACGACGGCGACTCCAAGGAGCAGAGATGGGGAAATCTTCAGCCCTCTCGCCAGAGGACTAGCTTACAGTCTCTTGGAATGGAGGAAGGAGACGGTCCGGAGGTCCCTTGAATCCAGGATCACCTCTGCAGCAGTTCTGGCAATCCCTTACACGTCAGCGATGAGAGCAAAAACTGTGGAAAGAAAGCGCACATAGGGTTTTAACCGATAGATATAGGTGCAGGGAATAGGACAGGTACTCACCTGCTTCAGTTGTGACAGGCACAACTCCTTGTCAGCATGGAATAAATGAATACAAAAGTGGTCAGCTGCAGCCCCGATATTGCAACAGGATGGGGGATGATCAAAAGAAATCGGGTTAAATGCTGCGCTTAAAACCACAATCCAAAGATATATCGTGAATTCCTTTTCAGCATCGCTGTTCCTTTCTGACTTTTGTCCTGATGAAGAAGGTGGAGATGCCTTTGAAACGCGTTGACCTGTGAAAATAAAGAAAAGGAATTCACGATATATCTTTGGATTGTGGTTTTAAGCGCAGCATTTAACCCGATTTCTTTTGATCATCCCCCATCCACGTCAGCGATGAGGGCAGTCCGAGGCAGGTCTGTTCAGGTACAGCTCCAGTAGCTCAGTGTCTTTTTTCCCGCACTTTTTCCTGTACAACCAGTACCTGTGGGAGGGGAATCAGATTTGACAGCGTCCGCCCCTCGAGCAATTTCAGCACTTGTCCACAAGGTGGCAGCACCATCCTGTGTAATGTCAGTCTCCATGTCTTTTTCAGTCACAACACAGTGAGAGCTGTTTGCCTCGTTACATATCCCCCCACTGAAAGGTTGGCAGTCCCTGTCAACATTCACAGGTTCCAGGGCAGCAAGGACTGAGGCTGTGGCAGGGGGAGGCTGAGAAGCGGGCCATACATACTGGTCCATATAAGACTGCCCAGGAGGAACCCCGGCAGTGGTGCGGGTAGTACGCCGCAGAGGTTGATTTCCCTCCACTCTATCACCGGTTACACTCTCTACCTCCGTCAGTTCCCTAGAGGGAGGGCCAGTCTGCGCAGGCAGGTAACCAGTCCCGGAGTCAACAAGGTCACTATGCTGAGTAATGTCAATGGTGTCAGTCATGTCAGCAGTGTCGTCCTCACCGGGTACTGTGGTGAGGGAGTCAGGCTGGGATCGGCAGGGGCGCAACATATTCCGGTGCAAGGTGCGAGAGTTGCCGCTATCTGCGCCCCAGACTCTGTACACATGACCATCAGGATAGGGGCGCTCAACTACCCGATAGACTTCAGCTTCCCACTTAGCTCGGAGTTTTCCTTGAGGCTTCTTAATACGAACCAGGACTAGCTGTCCTACTTCTAAGGGTTCTTCCTGTACGGGGAGCGGGTCAGCATGTCTCTGGCCCCGGATTTGTTGGCCTACCAGTCGGTATACAGTTTCCATCTTCTGACGATGAGTGTGTAGCCAGGATGGATAGGTACTGCCGGTATTTTTTTCAGGACTGGTCAGGTTTAGGTCGTGGACCCCTTTTCCTGGGCGGCCAAAGAGAAGGGTGTGTGGGGTAAAACCCGTCACGGAGTGGACTTGATTGTTGTAGGCCCACACTAGATCCAGGAGGAATTGGGGCCATTGGTCGTTCTTGTCATTGGCTAAGGTGCGGATCAACTGGAGTAGAGTCCGGTTAAAGCGCTCACACGCACCATTCCCCTGTGGGTAGTAAGGGGTGGTTCTGGACTTCTGGATCCCATACATCCGATGCAGCTCCTCGATAATTTGACCTTCAAAACAAGCCCCCTGATCAGAGTGCAACCTCTCCGGACACCCATAGACCTGGATGAACTGTCGACAGATGGCCCGCGCAGCTGACTCGGCAGTCTAATCTTTGGTAGCAACAGCAACTGCGAATTTTGTGAAATGGTCTACCATAACCAGACAATATTGGTAGCCACCACTCGCCATCCCAATCGACAGGTAGTCCACCATCAACAGCTCAAGGGGCCGGGATGTCTCAACTGTTTGGACAGGTGCACGCTGTTCAGCGGACTTGTAAAGCTCACAGGTGCGACACGCTTGGCAGACATCTTCAACCAGCTTGCGGAGTCCCGGACAGTAGATGGACTGTTGGACCCACCGGAAGGTCTTGTCTATTCCAAAGTGGCCGTTCCTCTTGTGTGCTTCTCCTACCATCTCACGGGCCATTTGGGCCGGCACTACAACCTGTAGGCACTCCTCCAGCATGTGGGATAGGAAGATCCTCCGGTATAGCACTCCTTCTCTCAGAATCAGATGATCCCATTGGCTGAGCAGGGTCAGGGTACTGGTGGACAGTCGTGATCGCGTGTCAGAGGACGGCTTCTGCTGCTGCTTCACCCATTGTTTGAGTAGGGTACATTCAGCATTCCGGTCCTGGATTCTGCACCATTCCTGTGGGGACAGTGGGGACCCTACTGGAGTGCCAGCCTCATCCACAGCATACTGGCGGCAATCCATCATCTGCCGAGCTAATCTTGCGAAGTCAGGCATCTCGTCTCCTTCCAGCTCTTCGTCCCGGTCTTTAGTGGGCGAGGGGGATGTCCTTCTGGACAGGCTGTCCGCATTCTGATTTTCAGCCCCAGCTCTATATTTAATCTTGTAGTTAAACTTGGAGAGCCGAGCCATCCATCGCTGCTCCATAGCCCCAAGTTTCGCATTTTCTAAGTGGGCCAAAGGGTTGTTGTCCATCAGGACTAGTACTTCTGTCCCCGTCAAATATCCGGAAAATTTCTCAGTCATTGCCCACATCAAGGCCAACAGTTCCAGCTGGAATGAACTGTAATTGGTGGGATTCTTTTTACCTTCATGTAGGGACCTACTGGCATAGGCTACAACGCGTTCCTTGCCTTCTTGTACCTGTGAGAGTACTGCCCCCAGAACCTGTAGGCTGGCGTCAGTATGTAATTGAAAGGGCAGGGTGTTTGAGAGTCCATTCGATGGAATGGCTGCGGGTCGGGTTGGAAGGAGTTCTGGGGACAACGGTTTGCTCTGTGACGGGGGTCACCACATGTCCAGCACTTTCCCATAGGCCGGCTAGGTTGCCGTCTCACTTGCCTATCCGCCTGTTGGTCTAATGTGAGCTGCAGCACCTGCTTCTGTAAATTCGCCACCATCTGCTTCAGTTCCTCCGTGTCGCTGTTCGGAGTATTTGTACTGTACATGGATCTGCAAGTAGCGGTATAAGTCTCTGTTCCCATAACAGGTCCCCTAGAACGTTCTATGGCTTCTTGTTTAACCTCAGCAAACGTAAGGGCTGGATTTATCCGGAGTAAGTCCTGCAATGAGCGGTTGAGATACGGATCTCTCAGTCCTATTAAGAATTGGTCCCTGAGCACCAGGTTGCGGGAGGATGTACCAGCTAGATTTTCTCCATTTTTGCAGGCTTGTTCCAGCAGTACTTGGAGGGCGTTCGCATATCGGGGAATGTCCTCCCACTCGAGCTGTGTATGCTGGAAGAACATGTAGCGCAGTGTTCCCAGGTATCTGGTCGGCCCATAGGTGTTCTCTAGCACCTGCACCAAGTCATCTAATGTACGCTGGCCCCTAAGCGTCTCCAGTCTGACCGTAGTCCATGCCTCCCCCTCCAGCGTCAGCATAGCCATTTCTGCTAAGGTCTTAGGATCAAGATTATACATTTCCCCCACTATCCTCAGTTGTTCCGCCCATTCAGGTACAGGGTAATTCCGTCCATTAAACTTTCTCACTTGATTTACAATAGACGCCGGAGGAGCTGTCTGACTATAAGCTACCACCGGGAGGGGATTTTGCTGGTCACAGATCCTGCCGACTACGCCAGATGAAGTGACCTCGGGTAAGACCGCGGCTGAGTTCCCATAATCTGCGCCAACAAAATTTCCCACGCTTGAATTTTATGCAAGGCTACATTTCTTTACTGGTAAACATTTCAATAACACACGCAGCTGGCTTAGCAGCACACATAATCAGAGTTTGCTATCCGAGTCTCTAACTGCAGACGCACGGCACAGAACACAAACAAAACAGCAATGATAAACAAGAATTCTGTCCCTGACTTGCCCTATGGGTTATATTACCAGTCCAAAACACAAGGAGGGAGGGCTCCCACGTAGCAGGCCTGGACTCCGGGTAAACGACGGCGACTCCAAGGAGCAGAGATGGGGAAATATTCAGCCCTCTCGCCAGAGGACTAGCTTACAGTCTCTTGGAATGGAGGAAGGAGACGGTCCGGAGGTCCCTTGAGTCCAGGATCACCTTTGCAGCAGTTCTGGCAATCTCTCACACGTCAGCGATGAGGGCAGTCCGAGGCAGGTCTGTTCAGGTGCAGCTCCAGTAGCTCAGTGTCTTTTTTCCCCGCACTTTTTTTCCTGTACAACCAGTGCCTGTGGGAGGGGATCAGATTTTACAGCGTCCTCCCCTCGAGCAATTTCAGCACTTGTCCACAAGGTGGCAGCACCATCCTGTGTAATGTCAGTCTCCATGTCTTTTTCAGTCACTCAGTTACGAGTACCGAGCACCCGAGCATGGTAGTGCCTGCTCATCACAAGTTACAAGTACTGAGCACCCGAGCATGGTAGTGCCTGCTTATCACTAGTTATGAGTACCGAGCACCCGAGCATGGTAGTGCCTGCTCATCACTAGTTACGAGTACCGAGCACCCAAGCATGGTAGTGCCTGCTCATCACTAGTTATGAGTACCGAGCACCCGAGCATGGTAGTGCCCGCTCATCACTAGTTACGAGTACCGAGAACCTGAGCATGGTAGTGCCCCCTCATCACTAGTTACGAGTACTGAGCACCCGAGCATAGTAGTGCCCGCTCATCACTAGTTATGAGTACCGAGCACCCGAGCACGGTAGTGCCTGCTCATCACTAGTTACGAGTACCGAGCACCCGAGCATGGTAGTGCCTGCTTACCACTAGTTACGAGTACCGAGCACCCGAGCATGGTAGTGCCCGCTCATCACTACTTACGAGTACCGAGCACCCGAGCATGGTAGTGCCTGCTCATCACTAGTTACGAGTACCAAGCACCCGAGCATGGTAGTGCCTGCTCATCACTAGTTACGAGTACTGAGCACCCGAGCATGGTAGTGCCTGCTCATCACTAGTTACGAGTACCGAGCACCCGAGCATGGTAGTGCCCGCTCATCACTAGTTACGAGTACCGAGCACCCGAGCATGGTAGTGCCCCCTCATCACTAGTTATGAGTACCGAGCACCCGAGCATGGTAGTGCCTGCCTGCTCATCACTAATTACGAGTACTGAGCACCTGAGCATGGTAGTGCCTGCTCATCACTAGTTACGAGTACCGAGCACCCGAGCATGGTAGTGCCTGCTCATCACTAGTTACGAGTACTGAGCACCTGTGCATGGTAGTGCCTGCTCATCACTAGTTACGAGTACTGAGCACCCGAGCATGGTAGTGCCTGCTCATCACTAGTTACGAGTACTGAGCACCCGAGCATGGTAGTGCCCCCTCATCACTAGTTATGAGTACCGAGCACCCGAGCATGGTAGTGCCTGCTCATCACTAGTTACGAATACTGAGTACTCGAGCATGGTAGTGCCTGCTCATCACTAGTTACGAGTACCGAGCACCTGAGCATGGTAGTGCCTGCTCATCACTAGTTACGAGTACTGAGCACCCGAGCATGGTAGTGCCTGCTCATCACTAGTTACGAGTACCGAGCACCCGAGCATGGTAGTGCCCGTGTATCACTAGTTACGAGTACCGAGCACCCGAGCATGGTAGTGCCTGCTCTTCACTAGTTACGAGTACCGAGCACCCGAGCATGGTAGTGCCTGCTCATCACTAAGTACGAGTACCGAGCACCTGAGCATGGTAGTGCCTGCTCATCACTAGTTACGAGTACCGAGCACCCGAGCATGGTAGTGCCCCCTCATCACTAGTTATGAGTACCGAGCACCCGAGCATGGTAGTGCCTGCTCATCACTAGTTACGAATACTGAGCACTCGAGCATGGTAGTGCCTGCTCATCACTAGTTACGGGTACCGAGCACCTGAGCATGGTAGTGCCTGCTCATCACTAGTTACGAGTACTGAGCACCCGAGCATGGTAGTGCCTGTGTATCACTAGTTACGAGTACCGAGCACCCGAGCATGGTAGTGCCTGCTCATCACTAGTTACGAGTACCGAGCACCCGAGCATGGTAGTGCCTGTGTATCACTAGTTACGAGTACCGAGCACCCGAGCATGGTAGTGCCTGCTCTTCACTAGTTACGAGTACCGAGCACTCGAGCATGGTAGTGCCTGCTCATCACTAAGTACGAGTACCGAGCACCTGAGCATGGTAGTGCCTGCTCTTCACTAGTTACAAGTACTGAGCACCTGAGCATGGTAGTGCCCGCTCATCACTAGTTACGAGTACCGAGCACCTGAGCATGGTAGTGCCTGCTCATCACTAGTTACGAGTTCCGAGCACCCGAGCATGGTAGTGCCTGCTCATCACTAGTTACGAGTACTGAGCACCCGAGCATGGTAGTGCTCGCTCATCACTAGTTACGAGTACCGAGCACCCGAGCATGGTAGTGCCCGCGTATCACTAGTTACGAGTACCGAGCACCCGAGCATGGTAGTGCCTGCTCATCACTAGTTACGAGTACTGAGCACCTGAGCATGGTAGTGCCTGCTCATCACTAGTTACGAGTACTGAGCACCCGAGCATGGTAGTGGCTGCTCATCACTAGTTACGAGTACCGAGCACCCGAGCATGGTAGTGCCTGCTCATCACTAAGTACGAGTACCGAGCACCTGAGCATGGTAGTGCCTGCTCTTCACTAGTTACGAGTACTGAGCACCTGAGCATGGTAGTGCCCGCTCATCACTAGTTACGAGTACCGAGCACCCGAGCATGGTAGTGCCCGCTCATCACTAGTTACGAGTACCGAGCACCCGAGCATGGTAGTGCCCGCTCATCACTAGTTACGAGTACCGAGCACCCGAGCATGGTAGTGCCCCCTCATCACTAGTTATGAGTACCGAGCACCCGAGCATGGTAGTGCCTGCTCATCACTAGTTACAAATACTGAGCACTCGAGCATGGTAGTGCCTGCTCATCACTAGTTACGGGTACCGAGCACCTGAGCATGGTAGTGCCTGCTCATCACTAGTTACGAGTACTGAGCACCCGAGCATGGTAGTGCCCGTGTATCACTAGTTACGAGTACCGAGCACCCGAGCATGGTAGTGCCTGCTCTTCACTAGTTACGAGTACCGAGCACTCGAGCATGGTAGTGCCTGCTCATCACTAAGTACGAGTACCGAGCACCTGAGCATGGTAGTGCCTGCTCTTCACTAGTTACAAGTACTGAGCACCTGAGCATGGTAGTGCTCGCTCATCACTAGTTACGAGTATCGAGCACCCGAGCATGGTAGTGCCTGCTCATCACTAAGTACGAGTACCGAGCACCTGAGCATGGTAGTGCCTGCTCTTCACTAGTTACAAGTACTGAGCACCCGAGCATGGTAGTGCCCGTGTATCACTAGTTACGAGTACCGAGCACCCGAGCATGGTAGTGCCTGCTCTTCACTAGTTACGAGTACCGAGCACCCGAGCATGGTAGTGCCTGCTCATCACTAAGTACGAGTACCGAGCACCTGAGCATGGTAGTGCCTGCTCTTCACTAGTTACAAGTACTGAGCACCTGAGCATGGTAGTGCCCGCTCATCACTAGTTACGAGTACCGAGCACCTGAGCATGGTAGTGCCTGCTCATCACTAGTTACGAGTTCCGAGCACCCGAGCATGGTAGTGCCCGCGTATCACTAGTTACGAGTACCAAGCACCCGAGCATGGTAGTGCCTGCTCATCACTAGTTACGAGTACTGAGCACCTGAGCATGGTAGTGCCCGCTCATCACTAGTTACGAGTACCGAGCACCTGAGCATGGTAGTGTCCCCTCATCACTAGTTACGAGTACCGAGCACCCGAGCATGGTAGTGCCTGCTCATCACTAGTTACGAGTACCGAGCACCCGAGCATGGTAGTGCTCGCTCATCACTAGTTACAAGTACTGAGCACCTGAGCATGGTAATGCCCCCTCATCACTAGTTACGAGTACCGAGCACCCGAGCATGGTAGTGCCCCCTCATCACTAGTTACGAGTATCGAGCACCTGAGCATGGTAGTGCCCGCTCATCACTAGTTACGAGTACCGAGCACCCGAGCATGGTAGTGCCTACTCATCACTAGTTACGAGTACTGAGCACCTGAGCATGGTAGTGCTCGCTCAACACTAGCACTGAGTACCCGAGCATGATAGTGCTCACCCATATCTAGTTACGAGAACCGAGCACCCAAGCATGGTAGTGCTCACTCATGAAAAGTTATGAGTACCGAGCATGGTAGTGCCCGCTCATCACTAGTTACGAGTACTGAGCACTTGAGCATGGTAGTACTCACTCATCACTGGTTACGAGTACCGAGCACCCGAGCATGGTAGTGCCCACTCATCACTAGTTCCGAGTACCCGAGCATAGTAGTGCCCACTCATCACTAGTTACGAATACCAAGCCCCCGAGCATGGTAGTGCCCGCTCATCACTAGTTACAAGTACTGACCACCCGAGCATGGTAGTGCCCGCTCATCACTAGTTACAAGTACCGAGCACCTGAGCATGGTAGTGCCCGCTCATCACTAGTTACAAGTACTGACCACTCGAGCATGGTAGTGCCCGCTCATCACTAGTTACAAGTACCGAGCACCTGCGCATGGTAGTGCCCACTCATCTCTAGTTACAAGTACCAAGCATGGTAGTGCTCGCTCATCACTGGTTATGGGTACAGAGCACCCGAGCATAGTAGTGTCCGCTCATCTCTAGTTACGAGTACCAAGCATGGTAGTGGTCGCTCATCGCTGTTAGTGACCACTATCTATGTCTCTCAATTTCTTATAAGTTAAATCTATCTAGTCTCTTCTCCTTACACCCTAATTCTCACCATCCTCACCTCTTACACGCATTCTCCACAAATTAGCAGCCGCATCTCCTACTTGGGCTTTTATAATGGCTACGCGTCATAGTCCTTCATGTCTGATTGTAGTATAGGGTGGGGTAACTGCAAGGCATGATGAGGAAGCCCACCACCGGGCCGTGGCCGAGGTCATGTGATCCTTCTCTATTTTACACTATCTGTAACATAGTGGCAACCATGTTAAATGATTTGTCTAGAACAAATTGGAAACTCTAATCTTTTGCTCGGGGCATTTTGTAAAATATTGACAACTTCCCTCTTTAGGAACTGTTCTTACGGGTAGATCGCCTTACCTCATATGACAATGTTTACATCGTAAGTGAACCGGTGCGGTCTATCGAGCAGCAGCCATATATTTATTATTTATAACTTCCATATTTATATCCTTCACTTACTGGAAATGACTCCAGCACTTCAGCTGAATGAGACTTTCATATCCGTCATTAAATGCTGGGACATTGTATACTCGCTAATATTACAGACGAGCGCGCAAAGGACTGCTCCCAACAAATACGTTAGCTTTCATTGCATTAGAATCCCTTTAAAACATTATTTTTATTAATTAAATATTAAAATCGTCCAGGTGAAAAAACTCCAAAAAATAATAAATAAAAGGGGAGCTATTAAGGGTCAGGTGCAACTATATATTCTGAAGTTTACACAGGCAAATATAAAGATAGAAAAGCCAATCCAAAATTTATTTATACTAAAGTGACCCTAATATGTCACTATATCTGGCTCTGCCTGACAACGGAGGGTATGACGCCCTAACGTAGCTGGGCGCCCCCGTTCCTCGACGGCTGACCCTCACTCACCCTACTCGACCCTACCAAAGGATGATAGTATCTGTACCAAATACTCTCACCAACATAGTATATAATACTCCATTTTGATAAAAGGAGTACCTCAATTATCAATTCTATAGGCACATGGAGGGGAACAACTATAAACGGGTACAGCAATAAGTTATGATATCTGCAGGGGCAGATCAAATGACCAGGTCTGTCCAAATTTAGTAATGTTAAAGTGACCCTAATGTGTCACTTTACCTGGCCCTGCCTGGCAACGGAGGGTATGACGCCCTAACTTAGCTGAGCGCCCCCGTTCCTCGACGGCTGTCCCTCACTCACCCTAGTTGACCCTACCAATATAGGGATGGTATCTGTGCCTAATAATCTCAGTAATGGACACTAAATGTAATACTCCACAGAGAGTCCAATTAGAGGATAAATACCTCAATACACAATTTTACAGGTACAGTACAAAAACAAGGACATCTGCTGCCACAATCAGCATACAGCATGTCTATCAGTATACAATGGGGACAAGATGTACTTCCCTCAATTAGATGCTGTTTACATGGCCTCAACGCGTTTCCCCGCCCGTCATCGGATCATCAGGAAGCCCACGGGTGATGATAAAAGATATACATCCCAGCATCATGTATGGTAGTGTCTACCATACATGATGCTGGGATGTATATCTTTTATCATCACCCGTGGGCTTCCTGATGATCCGATGACGGGCGGGGAAACGCGTTGAGGCCATGTAAACAGCATCTAATTGAGGGAAGTACATCTTGTCCCCATTGTATACTGATAGACATGCTGTAGGCTGATTGTGGCAGCAGATGTCCTTGTTTTTGTACTGTACCTGTAAAATTGTGTATTGAGGTATTTATCCTCTAATTGGACTCTCTGTGGAGTATTACATTTAGTGTCCATTACTGAGATTATTAGGCACAGATACCATCCCTATATTGGTAGGGTCAACTAGGGTGAGTGAGGGACAGCCGTCGAGGAACGGGGGCGCTCAGCTAAGTTAGGGCGTCATACCCTCCGTTGCCAGGCAGGGCCAGGTAAAGTGACACATTAGGGTCACTTTAACATTACTAAATTTGGACAGACCTGGTCATTTGATCTGCCCCTGCAGATATCATAACTTATTGCTGTACCCGTTTATAGTTGTTCCCCTCCATGTGCCTATAGAATTGATAATTGAGGTACTCCTTTTATCAAAATGGAGTATTATATACTATGTTGGTGAGAGTATTTGGTACAGATACTATCATCCTTTGGTAGGGTCGAGTAGGGTGAGTGAGGGTCAGCCGTCGAGGAACGGGGGCGCCCAGCTACGTTAGGGCGTCATACCCTCCGTTGTCAGGCAGAGCCAGATATAGTGACATATTAGGGTCACTTTAGTATAAATAAATTTTGGATTGGCTTTTCTATCTTTATATTTGCCTGTGTAAACTTCAGAATATATAGTTGCACCTGACCCTTAATAGCTCCCCTTTTATTTATTATTTTTTGGAGTTTTTTCACCTGGACGATTTTAATATTTAATTAATAAAAATAATGTTTTAAAGGGATTGTAATGCACACTTGTTAATCAGATTTTGAACATTCCCATTGGTATACTAATTTGTTAGACCTTTCATTGCATTACTTAGGAGCTGTACTTGCATTAAAGTCTTGTAAAATACATATAAGAAAACAATATTTCTGTAGTCAAAAAGCTGGATACAAAAAATCTGAAGTTAACCCGTGGTTGGAAAAGACATGTTAGGAGAGACAATATTCTAGCTTATTTGCTGATATGTAGAGAGGGGCTACCGGCTGCCGGTACAGTAGGTGTCAGTCTAGGTATGGGGAGCTACCAAGCGAAAGGGAGGGAAACCCAGTGCCTAGGGAAGGGGGGAGATGGTGACCCCTGACCAAACCTACCCCTGATCCCTGGGGTCCCTCACCACCCTCAATAGGTTCCGCACCTACGCGCCAAGCCGGATACCTGACCCTAGGTATTCCTAGTGCTGTGCCCTAAATAAGGGATAAGTGGGATGAGCTTTTCGTCAACCCCACTAGACACCAGAGAAGACACAAGGAGGACACACGGGGGAATATGCATGAACTACTTATCCACAGATGACTCCGGAAGAAATTCAGCAAGGATTCAGCAACGGTACCACAGAGAAGTACAAGCCACCTGCTTTTATCCAGAGCTTGAATTAACTAATTAATCATCAGCTAGATGGAAGGAGAGCTTCGCAAAGTGCATAAGGGGAAGAAATGAAAACCTTGCAGGAAAGCTACCTAATACAATTAATACTGACAGCAGGAACAACAGAAAGTCAGGGAGCATTTTGTGCATCCAAACACTGTGACCTTCTATTGCCGGAAACCACATGACTGTCTGACAACCGTGACAGTAGGTGAAGAGGAGGAATATATCTTATTAGTTGAAGAGGAAACTTCAACTAATAAGATATATCAGAAAAGTTTCATATATTCATATATACACAGGATGTAAAAATTTGTACAAAATAGCTGTTACATTTTCCAAGTCACTCCCTGTTGGCATCTTTGGGAACCAAGGACAGCATAGCTCTACCAGAACGTCATACACACGCGCCGAGATTGAGGTCCTGCGCAGGCGCACTACAATACTTTGATCTGCCCTGAGCAGGGCATATCAAAGTGCGCCTGCTCAGGACCTCAATGTCGGCACGTGTGTATCACGTAGACGCATCATGCACCGCGGCTTCAGAATAAGGAAGACCAAACCAAGATGGCCGAATGGGGAAGGCGCCGATCCCGTAGAACGGCGCCACCCATCCGACTGTTGTGTTGTTTTTTACCGGAGCGACCTTCTAGGTAAGTATTATAAAGTGTTTTTTATGTTATAACCAGCCGCCTGGGCTCTTAAATACAGCATGTTAGAATGCTGTATATACAGTAAGAGCCTGGTGATGGTGGCCGCAGCTTATAGGGCAAAAAACAGGTGAAAGGTTCCCTTTATTTTTGGTCTGTGCATGCGCTTATCCTCAGACTATGGGGTACTTTACACGTTGCGACATCGCTACCGATAGATCGTCGTGGTTACATCGTTAGTGACACACATCCGGCGCCGGTAGCGACATTGCAACGTGTAAATCCTAAGTGCGACGATGAACAAGTGTCGCGGGCGGGGAGGACGCCGCCGCCGCGCTCGCTAACGCTCGGGTCCGGCGCTGCTGCGGCTGCTGCTCGGTGGCTCGAGCGGTGGGCCGGATCCGGGGACTCGAGCGGCGCTCCTCGCCTGTGAGTGAAAAGGATGGTTGGTTTGCGGGATTTAGTCCGTGACACCACCCACGGGTTGTGGTGAAGATGGGCACCACCGCTGCTGGTGACGGGGATCCCGGGAGCGATGGTAGGGAGCAGCTGGGATGTTGTTTTCCCCCTCCGTGGGTAGGGGTCAGTGGTCCCAGGGCCCGGTGGTATGACGGGGAGGCAGGGTTGGTGAGGTGCAGGGTTGCAGGGACAGCGCGGCGCGGTGCCGGATGGCACGGGTGTACTCACTCAGTAAGAGATGCATAAAGTCCTCGGCAAACCAAACGGCTGGATGGATGGGTCCCGCAGCCGGCTGCAGTGTCTCTCCCTGGACAGGTGATGGCGGCTGTCTTTCCCTGCACCTTTGTGTACTGTTTTGACTACGATGGGTCCCCAACGGTAGTCCGCTCCCCAGTGTATGGATGCCGGAGGAGCCCGTTTGCCCGCAGGCGCTGGCCCTTGAGTCTCTAGCCTTAGGCGGTAGCTGTATACCCTCACGGTGCGGACGGTTGCCTTCTAACGGGTCTTTGGCTGTTAGGAAACCCCTGGGGTTCCTGTCACACTCGGATTTGACTGTTGATGGCGACTCCAAGCCTAGTCGGGGTCCGATGGTCCTGCCTGTGTGTGCTGGCTTCACTTCGTTCCCCGGTCGGTACCGGCGGGCCGACGCCCGACCCCGGTCCTACGGTTCCGTGTTGATTCACCACTCCTGCAGATGGCCACCACTGTCTGCCAACCTTGTTGTTAGTGCCTGGGCCACAAACCCAGACACTCTCCACTCTTCTCCTCTCACTTCCACCACCTCAGCTCAACTGTCTGCTTTTCCCGCCTCCAGGCCTGTGAACTCCTCGGTGGGCGGGGCCAACGGCTTGGCTCCGCCCCACCTGGTGTGGACATCAGACCATGGAGGGAGGCAACAAGGATTTTATGTTTGGCTAATGTTACTGTCTAGTGGGGGTGGGGGTGTATGTATGTTACCTGTGACGACCTGGCTAGTCCAGGACGCCACACAAGCACAGAAGTGTAAAAAATCGCTGATCTGTGTAACGTCGTTCATTTCCATAATGTCGCTACTTCAGGAGATGCGATGTTGTTTGTCGCTCCTGCGGCATCACACATCTCTGTGTGTGAAGCCGCAGGAACGACAAATATCTCCTTACCTGCGTCCACCAGCAATGCGGAAGGAAGGAGGTGGGCGGGATGTTATGTCCCGCTCGTCTCTGCCCCTCTGCTTTTATTGGCCGGCCGCTTAGTGATGTCGCAATGACGTCGCTGTGACGCCGAACGCACCTACCCCTTGAAGGAGGAATTGTTCGGCGGTCACAGCGAAGGCTCCGACCAGGTAAGTGCGTGTGAAGTGCCATAGCGATTATGTTCGCTACGGCAGCAATCACAACATATCGCATGTACGACAAGGGCGGGTGCTATCGCGCTGGACATTGCTAGTAAATGCTACCAATGTCGAAATGTGTAAAGTACCCCTAAGTTTCGAACACCATATGCACAGACCAAAATTGTCAGCTGTGTGTGCACACATGGGCAAATGCGTGCAGGTTCTCAGCTCAAATGTAAGGGGGTTGTTTGCTTAAATTAAGTTATGTCCTATCCACAAGATAGGTGATCATCACTTACTAATAGGTGAAGGTCTGAGTGTCGGGACCCTCACCAATTGGCAAAACAGTGAACTTTTCTCCCTGATAGGACACTTTTTATCCTTATTACAAAACAATTGCAGATCAAGCACTAAAGCGGGCTTTACACGCTACGATATTGCTAGCAATTGCTAGCGATATCGAGCGTGTAAGCACCCGCCCCCCGTCGTGCATGCGATTGTTTGTGATCGCTGCCGTAGCGAACATTATCGCTACGGCAGCGTCACACGCACATACCTGGTCGGAGGCGTTGCTGTAAATATTTCAAAAAACTGACCCGCACATCCTACAAGTGTGTATCGGTGCCAGCTGAAAAAAATATAGCAAATACAAAATGGATACAGTCGCACACTAAATGCCATCAATGTATAAGGGAACTCTGGTACTGCATTACTGCTATATGAAAAAATGAGATTTTTAGTTTATGAATTGGCCAATGCATGTAAGACCCGGACACCAACGGCAAGGTAAATCTCAATATTCCGGGTACCTAACTAAAATGCCACTATCTAGGTTAAAAACATCCTTGTCTGGGCAGCTAGACTAAAAATTCTAACTTAAAATGCCACTATGTGGACTAACCTTCATGCCGATTTACCCCAGCCAGAGTTTAAGACCGGTATTTTGCCTAGTGAGCATGCTCAGCCTGTTTGTGTTATGTCTGAGACTAAGTCCTCAGTTCAGGCTACTGAGCATGCTCCCCCAATTAACCCTAACAGCCTCTTTGCACAGGTACTTGGACTTCGTGCTGTGTCTAAGTTCTGGGATGTGCCTACTGAGCATGCTCAAACTGATAGTCTGCTTTCTAAGCCTGTGGCTCAGGCTACTGAGCATGCTCAGGCACTTAGTGCATCATAGGCTAGGTCCGGTAAGGACCTCACTGAGCATGTCCGTGAGGTGGCAGGCCCTGATAGGGCAGAGGGTGTCAGGTGTCCTGATGACGTGGCAACTCCGGACTGGCTCTCAGAGGCCCGCCCCTATGATCTGGCACCTCAGTATTGGTCGTCAGATGATGACTGGTGAAGTGTTTGGGGTGTGGCTGCCATGAGGTCATCAATGACGTGGCAGTTCCGGATAGGTCGCATGTGACGTTACTGATGACATGGCACTCTGCTATTGGACCTTGGTGGTTCCACCCTGGGTTTGAGGCGGACCCAGGTTATAAAAGGGGCTGGAGACAACATGGAGGTGCGCAGTCTTCACTTTTGCTCAGTCAGAGCACACCTCCATTTTAGAGCCTCATTGCGGCATAAGCCTATGTTGGGAAGCGATAGGTAGGGTTAGGCGAACGGTGCCTGTCACGCCAAGATTCGTGGCTCGGCACATCAGGGTCAGGCGCCGTGCTTCCCTCCTGCCGTTCCAGTCTTGCTATAGCAGCCCAGTGGCGTTAACTGGGCTGCGGCTGCTGTGCTCCCTGTCCGATTGTGCCCCCTACGCACACGGACAACGCACCTGCTGCGCCACCTGTCTGATTGTGCCCCCTACGCACACGGACAACGCACCTGCTGTGCCACCTGTCCGGTTGTGCCCCCTACGCGCACGGACAGCGTACCCCAGGACCCCTGTGGAGTTAACAGGGTGTTCCTTATCCTCCTCGGCTTCCCGGTCAACGCTACTGGTGTACCCAGATGGCCTGACGTGTCCTACACACACGTGGCCAGTCGAGAGGAAGCCAGAAACGCTAATCGGAGGACCGCTCGGCCTGACGTGTCCTACACACACGTGGCCGACAGGGCGCTTTCGTGGCGGTCTTCCGGTCAACGCTACCTGGTTACCATCCGGCCTGACGTGTTTCCTGCACACGTGGTTGGTGTAGCGCTAGGTGCACCAAAACGCTAATCGGGTTGTCGTCCGGTCTGACTTGTCCCAACACACGTGACCGGTTCCCAGAGTTCCTGGGTTATGTCAGAGCCATCCAGCTCTATAGTCTCCGCCTAACCCTCAGGTGCCAGCAGCACCTTTGTCATCTGGAGCACGGTGGGCCCCGACTGGCGATTAGGATATATACCCCCTGGTCCTAATCTGCCGGTCCCCCCGTAACAATCGCCACTGGTTATGGTAGTGGCGGGCCTGGGCCATCACTTTCCTCCAGGCCCATCCTCCAAATCAGCCTCTCCGGAGGCGGCAACGGTATCCATCCCACAACATTATTTACAAACCCACAAGTTCGTGGGTGGCCTGCTAGTTCTCGGCCATGTTCATGAGGAATTTCTCATGTGGTTATGGGTAGTTAACTGACAACAGGGACAACTCCAGTCCCAACGGTGACGGTTCTCTTCTCGGACGGTAATCTGGTGATTTTTCGGTAATCCACACACATCCTCATGGTGCCATCCTTCTTTTTCACCAGCACCAGCGGGGCTGCCCAGGGACTACAACTATCCCAAATGACCCCTGCCTCCTTCATGTTCCTCAACATGTCTTTAGCGCATTGATAGTGTGCTGGCAGGATGGGCCTATACCTTTCTTGATAGGTGGATGTAGGCCTGTAGGGATATGGTGTTGAACCCCTTTAATTCTCCCGAAATCTAATGGGTGCTTGCTAAAAACCTGTCCATACTCCTGTACTACCCTGTGTACCCCCTCTTTGTGATGCATGGGTGTGGCTTCGGTGCCTATATGTAGGTCCTGGCACCACTCCTCTAACTGTTCGGGGGGTATGTGGTTACTGTCAGGGGGTGCTGAGGTAGGCGGGGCAGCTTCGTGAATGGCGTGAGGGTTTAGGGTAAGCAACTTGGCAAGTGTGGCATAACGGGGAAGCCTAACTTCTTCCGCCCCACAATTCAGCACTCTCACAGGCACTCTCCCCTTTTTGACGTCAACCACCCCTCTGGCCGCCATCACTGTGGGCCAGTGTTCAGAAGGCATGGGTTCCACCATTGCCGGGTAGTCGCGCCCCTGGGGACCTACTGCTGCCCTGCACCAGATCATCATCTCGCTTCTGGGGGGCACTACCAAGGGGGCCACATCCATCACCCTTACGCCACCAATCTCTCCACCCATTGAATTCACTTGCTGCCGATATAGGAGGGCCCAGATCTCATGCTGCACCGCCCTCTGTCGGCCTCCTCCTGCTGTGGCGGCCAACTGCTGCAACAAACTCAGCACCTTACTCATACAATGCTCCATCACATTGGTCCCTAGGATTACTTTTGGGTTATGGTCACTAGGTTCATTCATCACCACAATCATTCCTTGGTGTTTTAGCTCCGCACGGCCCATGGTCAGGGTCACTTGTTTGTAACCCACTTGGGTTAGAGGGAGTCCATTGGCCGCGACAAGGGTCAAGCTATCATCAGAGGGGGCAAGTTCATCAGGACCCCAATACTGCTGGTACAGTGTATACGGTATGGTGGTTACCTGTGATCCTGTGTCCAATAGGGCCATAAGCAGGATGCCGTCCACTGCCAGAGGGATGATGGGGCGAGCTCCGACGTACTGGTCTCGCCAGTCTGGGGGGCCGTTGGTGTCTACTCCTGAGGATTGGACCTTGGCCCCAGGGGTTGCTCGTTTAATGGGCATCGCCTAGAGTAGTGGCCAGGCTTGCTGCACCTGTAACAAATAGGAGGCCCATACCGTGAGTCATTGGTCCTTCTCTGCTGCATCCAGGGGACGTCCTCCGGGCTGTTGGCGAGCTGGATCCCTCCTGGGGGCTTGACTCTCGTCGGAAGCTGGAGTGCGGCGAGGATCTTGGCTAGGTCTCCATCCATGCAGCGGACCTGGGCCTCTAGTTCCTCCATCATCCCGACGGGCGCTGAAGGGGCCGGTAGAGCCGGGAGTGGAGGTGCCACCATGATGGGGGCAGTTTCAGCCGGCCATGGGGCCGCCTCAGGGGCGTCTGGTGTTGGGGCTTGCAGGGCCTTGATGGCCCGTTCTTTCAATACTGCAAAGTCCAGATTAGGGTGTTCCAGGGCCCACAGTCGTAGCTGCTTGCGGTCTTCCGTGGACCCCAGCCCTTGCAAAAATTGTTCCACTAGCATCTTATTGCTGTCCACATCGTTAATGGTATCCACTCGCTTCAGCGCACGGAGGGCTGTTTGTAGACGCAAGGCATAGTCTCTTATATTATCCACAGGCTGCTGTCGGCACTGATAAAACTGCACCCGCAGCTCCGCTTCCGTGCGAGTCTCAAAAGCGGTTTGGAGTTTCTCAAAAATGGTAGTCACTGAGGCCCGGTCCGCGTCGGTCCAGGTCTCCGTCTCCTGCTCAGCCGCACCGGTTAGCTGCCCTAGCACTACCGCTGCCTGTTGCCTGTCGGTCAAGGGATATAGATCAAGAACCGGGCTAATCTTCTTCCGGAACACCTGCAAAGCATCAAACTTCCCATCGTACTGCGGCAGCCAGGTAGCACCAGGCACATAGGATGGGGAGAACGGCATCACCTGGGCGACCGCTGGACCCGCGGCCCCCCCCCGCTCTTGCGGCCGGAGCACGGGCTACCCCGTTTTCATCTACGGGCACCGCTGCGGCTGCGACCACCACTCCTCCAACGGCTCCGTCAGGCGCAGACATCTTCTTTCCGTCCCCCCTTGGTTCTCTTTAGCACTTCCGCTTGTTGGGGGCGGGGCTTCGCTTTCGCGCCTTCTCTGCTCGAGGAAGACGCTCGAGCGGGAAATCTTCACGCCAAAGATGGCGGCGCTTCAAGTTTCGGCCGGACGCCGCCGGCAGGGACTGCAAGGCGCACTTCTACCGGTAGGTAGACTGGTCAGATCCTGTTCATGTCGCGGGCGGCGGGGCACTGCGCTCGCTAACGCTCGGGTCCGACGCTGCTGCTGCTCGGTGGCTCGAGAGGTGGGCCGGATCCGGGGACTCGAGCGGCGGTCCTCGCCCATGAAAAGGGGTAGTTTGTTTGGGGAATTAGTCCGTGATGCCACCCACGGGTTGTGGTGAAGATGGGCACCACTGCTGCTGGTGACGGGGATCCCGGGAGCGATGGTAGGGAGCAGCTGGGATGTTGTTCTCCCCCTCCATGGCTAGGGGTTGGTGGTCCCGGGGCCCGGTGGTGTGACGGGGAGGCAGGGTTGGTGAGGTGCAGGGTTGCAGGGGCAGCGCGGCGCGGTGCCGGATGGCACTGGTGTACTCACTCAGCAACAGATGCACAAAGTCCTCGGTAAACCAAACGGCTGGATAGACGGGTCCAGCAGCCGGCTGCAGTGTTCCTCCCCGGACAGGTGATGGCGGCTGTCTTTCCCTGCACCTTTGTGTACTGTGTTGACTACGATGGGTTTCCAACGCTAGTCTGCTCCCCGGTGTATAGGTGCCGGAGGAGCCCGTTTTGCCCGCAGGCGCTGGCCCTTGGATCTCTAGCCTGTGGCGGTGGCTGTATATCCTCACGGTGCGGACGGTTGCCTTCTGACGGGACTTGGGTAGTTAGGAAACCCCTAGAGTTCCTGTCACACTCGGATTTCACTATTGTCGGCGGCTCCAAGCCTGGTCGGGGTCCGATGGCCCTGCCTGTGTGCTTAACTTCACTCCGGTCCCTGATTCGGTACCGGTGGGCCACCGCCCAACCCCGGTCCTACGGTTCTGCGGAGATTCGTCACTCCTGCAGATGGCCACCACCGTCTGCCAACTTTGCTGTCAGTGCCTGGGCTCCAACCCAGACACACGCAGTTCGTGACCTCTCATTTTCACCTCCTAAACTGATCTGCTCCTCACTCCTCCACTCCTAAACTGAACTGACTGCTTTTCCTGCCTCCAGGCCTGTGAACTCCTCGGTGGGTGGGGCCAACCGCCTGGGTTCGCCCCACCTGGTGTGGACATCAGACCCTGAAGGGAGGCAACAAGGGTTTTTGTCTGACTTATGTAACTGTCTGGGGGGTGGGCGTGTGTGTGTGTTTTGTCTGTGGCTACCTGGCTAGTCCAGGGCGCCACATGTTTCATTTGTCAAAATGGAGAATGATTGTTTGATACATGGTCAGTGTGGTGAAACTGTGTTGTCTCCAGGAAGGAATCCTTTGAATCAAAGAGAGGGTTAGCTTTTCCTGAGCAGGACCACATATAGAGGTTGTGATGCCTCTCGAAGGAATCATCTGAAGGAAAGAGAGGGTCCGCTTCTTCTGACTGGGGGTCAGTGTATGGAGGTTTGTGAGGGATTGGGTTTTTTGTTAGACCATTTTGGTCCCATACATGTATTGAAATGTAATAGTGGGCAACCTCATTAAGACCACTAGCCAGGACCCATGACATAGATGATCAAAATACAACCAGCGGACACTTGATCCTCCATATGTCATTTGAGCTGGAGATTGTCAAATTATTTCTGGATATTTCTGGGTTTGTTTTTTTAATCATTCCCAGAAGGAAGCCATGCTAATAATGCCTTCGTCACCCCAGGGATCTATTCCATTCTCTAGCATGACAGCTCCAACAGCAGCAATAATTGTCCTGACCACCAGTCTCCTGACTCTGCAATCAGAGTCCTCAGTGGTCACGTTGTCTTCTGGTTATTGGCAAGGCTTCCCGCTATGATTTTTCATTTTTTTTTTTGAAAACCCCTTTAAATAGTGGTGCAAAAATGGACTAATGGATACAACTTTGGAAAAAGCTTTTCAAGATGCTAACGGTAGTGAAATCATGATTGGACTTGCCTCTGGATGTCAATTCTGATAACTCTGACCTATGCAACATCATAAACTCTTTGAATATGTGGACATTGCTGAGTTTTTGGAGCAAAAACTGTCTACGTACACACAGAGTATTTGGAACAGAAACTGACTAGAAACTCCAAGTCCTCCTCAAAAATGCAAAACCCTTCAAAATTTGAATTTTTGACTCCAAAAAGACTTCATTTGCAAATAGCCATTGAGTGGAAACTCCAAGTTTTAGAGGAGTTCTGTGTTTTTAAGGAAGATTTGGAGAGTTTCCACTCAACGGCATTGTGCACACAGAATTTTTTCAATGAGTTCTTGGAGCAGAAACTGGCTATGTGCACTCATCACTAGTTACGAGCATGGTAGTGCCCGCTTATCTCTAGTTACGGGTACCGAGCACTCAACTATAGCAGTGTGACGTGTACCAAACTCCTGAGCATGGTAGTGCTCACTCATCTCTAGTTACGACTGGGTACTCGGTCCCAGGCGTGCGGTGCGCAGGGGGAAACAGTCTTGGTCGCGGCCGAGGCCCGGTCCCATGACCCTGGGGGTCGGTCCGATAAAAAGTGGGTGAAAATTAAAAAGGAAATAACAATAAAAGAGTTCTCGACTATGCCACTTGCGGTGTGCGGCCAGGTTATTGAGGCCGCCGCTGCAGGGTCCCGCTGGGGCTGATGGAGTAGTGCAGCTTAGGTGTTTTGGGCCCTCCGCAAGCAGGGACAGGCCCCAGCAGTGGATGATGAAGGGACAATGGTGGGGGACAGTCAGTATATGTGTGCAGAGGCGAGAAGGAAACAGTCCACACTGGTATTGCAGTTTCAACTTGCCTTTACTTGAGGCTGCTACCTGGAGACTCTGGTGCCAGTTACAGGTGTTCCCGCTCCCCTTGTTCTTTGTGCCAGCTGGGACCTGGGTTGGCTGTCCTCCATGCACACTTGGTGGTGGTGGGCTCCCGTGGCCTAGAGCTTCTGAGGAGCCCCTCTGTTTCAGTTTTATAGGCAGCCTGGACTATTTAAGGGGTTCAATCCCCGGTTCCCTATTTGCTGCTGATGCTTCAGACTCTTTGGATTAGTGAAGGACCCTGGAGATTCCCTCACATAGCAGAATTAACAGTTGACCATAAAGTGTCCTGCTGTCCTAGGGTCTGCACCCCGCCTTGTGCTGAGTCCTGTGAGCCTTGGTTCCAGACTTCCACAGGCATCCCACGGTTCCTGAAATATTACACTTCCAAAGGTAACCCACAGTTCCTGGAGTCCTGGTTCCTTACTCCACAGTCCATCACTCCTGTTACAGCAGTCCGTTCTCACTGCAGGTCTTTTTCTTTCTTTCTGTACTTTCACTCTCAACTCTCTACTTCCACCTCTCCTCTCCTTGACTTCTTCCTCCACACTCCTTGACGTCTTCCTCCACATCCCGCCAACTGACCACTGGGCCCTCCCCCTCGCTGGGTCTCTCCCTACAGATTGGGTGGTAACTAGCCAATAAGTGCCCATCCATTTTACCTGTTGCTAGGCAGTCTCCCAGTCTGGAATTGGAGTTGTGTATGTGGCCTGAGGGTGCTGGTGTGTTGACTGGCACGGATATTCCGGGGTTTGGGTTTCAACGGGTTACATTTTGTGGCACCTGATACTTCAGGGGTGCTACAATTAATAATAATAATAATTATTATTATTATTATTACTATTATTATTATTATTATTATGCCATTCATTCCATGGCGCTTTACATGTGAAAAGGGGGAAACATACATAGACAAGTAAATTAATCATGAACAGTACAAGGCATAGACCGGTACAGGAAAAAGGACCCTGCCAGCAAGGGCTCACAGTCTACAGGGGATGGGTGAGGATACAGGAGGAGAGAGGACCCTGCCCACAATGGCTCACAGTCTACAGGGGATGGGTGAGGATAAAGGAGGAGAGAGGACCCTGCCCACGAGGGCTCACAGTCTACAGGGGATGGGTGAGGATACAAGAGGAGAGAGGACCCTGCCCACGAGGGCTCACAATCTACAGGGGATGGGTGAGGATACAGGAGGAGAGAGGACCCTGCTCGCAAGGGCTCACAGTCTACAGGGGATGGGTGAGGATAAAGGAGGAGAGAGGACTCTGCCCACGAGGGCTCACAGTCTACAGGGGATGGGTGAGGATACAAGAGGAGAGAGGGCCCTGCTCGCAAGGGCTCGCTGTCTACAGGGGATGTGTGAGGATACAGTAGGTGAGAGGACCCTGCCCACGAGGGCTCACAGTCTACAGGGGATGGGTGAGGATACAGGAGGTGATGGGACAGCTGGTTGGGTAGTGGTATAGTGGTCTGAGGGTTATTGCAAGTTGTAGGAGTGTTGAAAGAGGTGGGTCTTCAAGTTTCTTTTGAAGGTTTCCACGGTAGGCGAGAGTCTGATATATTGTGATAGAGAGTCCCAGAGTATGGGGGAGACACAGGAGAAATCTAGTACTGTATGTGGTTGTGGGTAAAGGAGAGAAGAGGGTAGGAGAGAGGGAAATCTTGTGAAGATCAAAGGTTATGTGCAGGTAGGTAATGGGAAACTATGTCACAGATGTATGGAGGAGATAGGTTGTGGATAGGTTTGCAGATAATGATTAGTGTTTTGAAACAGAGTCTTTGGGCAATGGGAAGCCAGTGAAGGGATTGGCATAGTGGCAAGGCTGGGGAATAGCGAGGGGAGAGGTGGACTAATCAGGCTGCAGAGTTTAGGATAGATTGTAGGGGTGCAAGAATTTTAGAAGGGAGGACAAAGTGCAGGAGGCTGCAGTATTCGAGCCGGGAGATAATAATGGCATGCACTAGAGTTAGATGGGGGAAAGATAATGAAATCTGTTTTGTCTATGTTCAGTTTTAGAAATCGAGCAGAGAAGAGGATGAACTAGCAGAGGCTTTTGGTTAGTAAGGAGGTGATATCGGGTCCAGAGAGGAAGATCTGTATATCATCAGCATAAAGATGATACTGGAAGTCATGGGACTCTATCAGTTGTCCCAGGCTAAAGGTGTGAATACAAAAGAGGAGGGGTCCAAGAACTGAACACTTGGGATCACCGACAGACAGGGGGCGAGATGAGGAGGTAGTTTGAGAGTGGGAGATGCTGAAAGTCCGGTCTGTTAGATAGGAAGTGATCCAGGATAGGACCAAGTCTGTGATACCAAGAGCTGAGAGAATCTGTAGCAAGAGGGAATGGTCCACTGTGTAAAACGTAGAAGACAGGTCCAGGAGGAGGAGGACAGAGTAGTGTCATTTGGCTATAGCGGTTAGTAAGTCATTGATAACTTTAGTTAGGCGGGCTTTGCACACTGCGACATCGCAGGTGCGATGTCGGTGGGGTCAAATTGAAAATGACGCACTTCCGGCATCGCATGCGACATCGCAGTGTGTAAAGCCTAGATGATACGATTAACGAGCGCAAAAGCGTCGTTATCGTATCATCGGTGCAGCGTCGGCGTAATCCATGATTACGCTGACGCGACGGTCCGATGTTGTTCCTCGCTCCTGCGGCAGCACACATCGCTGTGTGTGAAGCCGCAGGAGCGAGGAACATCTCCTACCGGCCTCACTGCGGCTTCCGTAGGATATGCGGAAGGAAAGAGATGGGCAGGATGTTTACATCCTGCTCATCTCCGCCCCTCCGCTCCGATTGGCCGCCTGCCGTGTGACGTCACAGTGACGCCGCACGACCCGCCCCCTTAACAAGGAGGCGGGCCGCCGGCCACAGGGACGTCGCACGGCAGGTGAGTGTGTGTGTGAAGCTGGCGTAGCGATAATTTTCGCTACGCCAGCTATCACCACATATCGCTGCTGTGACGGGGGCGGGCACTATCGCACTCGGCATCGCAGCATCGGGCTGCGATGTCGCAGTGTGCAAAGCCCGCCTTAGGGCAGTTTTAGTGGAATGATGGGATCATCCATTGGGAATAGAGACTGAACTTTAGGCCTCGCTCACACTTGCGATTAAAAACAGCCAATGCAGTCTGATAAAAAAAAAATCACATTGCCCTCCCAACAATGTTATTTAATGAGGCAGTGTTCATTTGCAAGTTTTTCTTCAGCTGAAATAGGACTGAAGAAAGAAACTGCAGCATGGTGTGCACGGTCATGTATTTCGAACAAGACTTGCCAATGCAAGACAATGGGTGCGAGAACAAAAATGGACGCTAGACGGACCATCCTTATGCCATCTGTTTTTTTTCTCACACACATCTCAAAGGAAAAAAAAAGAATATAAAGCTATAGATAGGTGACAAAAAGATATTAGATAGATAGAAGATAGATATCCTGCAGCTATATATTGACACAACCCCCGACACATTATCAACTTTCATGTGGCACTAAAGGGTGTTTAGCCTGGTTTAACCTAATAAATAAATACTTGGAAAAAAACACCGACATGGAATCCCCCTATATTTAATAACCAGAAAAGGTAAAGCAGACAGCTGGGGGCTGATATTATCAGGCTGGAAAGGTCCATGGTTATTGGGCCCTTCCCAGCCTAATAATAACAGTCTGCAACCGCCCAAAGAAGTGACGCATCCATTAGAGGGCCCAATTCTGGCCCTTTGACTCTGCTCATCCTGATTTGACTCGCCCACCCCAGGGCTATGGGACACCCGGTGCCGGGCCGGACTAGTCCGGGGGTCGTCAGTGGTGGCGGGGCCCGACTCCATGACCCTGGTGGGTGTCAATTAAAGTGGCTTCAGTGGGGGTGATTGTTGGAGTTTATAATTGTCGTTACGCCACCTGTGGTTTGCGGCTATTAAGCCGCTGCTGCTGTATGAGGCCTCCGGGGCTGGTGATAGGGCAGCTTGGGTGGTCCTGCTCCCCACAGGTGGAGCGGTACCCCGGGGCACAGTTAGTGCTCGTAAGAGTCTATGGTGTGATGGAAGTCTATGCAGATGAAATAACAGAAGCAACACCAGGGACTGCAGTTTCAAGATGTTTACTCAGTTAGTTATCTGACACGGCAGCTGTCCGGTTGCCCACTGGTGTGCTGGAATCCCCTGTCAGGGACCTCCGCCGATCCAGGGTAGATCTGGGGGTAAATGCCAGTGCACCCCTCTATGTGTTCCTTTCTCAGCTGACTTCTCAAGCCTTGCCCTTGTTGGCTGAACCTGGCTCAGCCTCCACTGCAGCCTCTGGGCTGGGAGCTCGCCTGTCGGTTATTTGCCCCTTTTCTAGAGGTTCTGCTGTGGGCTGTGGTCCGGGGAGCATGCAGCTTCCCAGGACCTCGGTTGTTAACCTTTGGAGCTGACTTCGCCTCCTCCAGTGACTAGGGACCGTCCCCTGGATGCAGCTTGATCCCTTCACCGATGTTCCTGTGGAACAGGCCACCAGCTCAAAAGCTATCTGTGGCCCTGGAATCCTTTCGTTCCCTGCTTGGTGTCACCTGGACCCTCTGAGTCCCAGGGTCTTCACCAGGAAGCGTCACTTTCTTCTCCTTAGCTCCTGACTGACTAGAGCTTTCTTTCTCTCTCTCCTTCTCCTCTGTCTCCCGCAGACCTCGTCCTCCTTCTCCCCTCTCTCTCAGACTGCCCAAACTTGACCTTCCTTTCTCTGTCTGCTCTCTGGTGGCTCCTCCCACCTCCCCAGTTGCTAAGCTAACACCCAATCGGATAGGGGATGGGACTTACCGGCCCTCCGAGGCGAGCCAGCCACGAGGGTTGCTGCCACAGTCCCCTGTCCCTGTGTGTGCCTACCAATGGGTGCAGTGCAGGTTTACCTGGGAACTGGCATGTACCTCTTTCCCTACCCAGGATGGGACATCACATCTCTGGATGGGGTGCAATGTCTCTGTGGCGACGGAAGCCTCAGGGGCGCCACACTCCCCCACAGCGAATCCCAGCACATCCTCGGGCTGAAACAACAAAACAATGGTGGAAACTGCAAAAACATTTTTGTTATGCATAACATTAAAACAATAAAAATTTTCTTCCCTTTATGGGAGGTGCTTTCTCTTTAACGTTGCAAACATTCTTATAAAGAAAATTCCAAATGTGTACTTCCAGTCCATTGCACGGTTTGGCACTTCTACCATAATTCTGGTAGGGGGCACAACAGGTGCAACTATTTACATGGGGATCTTCTGACCACACAGTCCAGTGGCCCAAAACGTCTTTTAACTTTCTTAACTTAGGGGGGTTGCAAAGAAAACGAACCAGCCACTAAGTCCAGTGGCCTGGTAACACAGGACACATAACACACTCACATTCACCGGGGACCACATTCCAGTCCGGTGGCCCGGTAACATATAAACAAGGGGGGGTGACATCATCAAAAAGCACAGGGGGGCAGTAAGGCAGGAAAGGGTGTCATCTTCAAAAAGAACGTAAGGGCAAAACAAAGGGGACGTCTTCACAAAGGGGTAAGGGGCAGACAGGGCTATTTACAGTTCAGTTCTTCTTCCTTTTCATTCTTACTTGCGGGGATAGATGCGGGGGTCCCACTCCGGCATTGCCTCAGGCAACAAGTAGGCCGAGGAGATCAGGGTTTGGGTCTCCTGGGTGTTGGTGGCCAGCCTGCTGCGGGGCGCTGCAGCCTGGGTTGGAGTGGGGCTGCTCGCCGAAGTGGGGCTGCTGGGTTGCAGAGGGTTACTGGCTGGCGCAGGGCTGCTGGCCTGCAAGGGGTTACCGGCGGTACGGCGCCACTCTGGCTCCTCCAGGGATGTTTCTTCCCGCACGATATGGATGCCCAGGGCATACCAGCCACGGCTCCCCATCAGCCTGGTGTACTCCAGCACATCACCCGGCTTCACATCACGCCCTGGGTGGCCTTTAGTGAGGTGCTCTTCTATGTCGCGGCGCGCGACAAAGACGTTCTTTCCTAGCCCGGACTGATGAACCCCCAACCTTCCTTCATTTTAAACTCAATCACCTGGCCTCTCCGCACTGGGCCCTGGTGTTCCTTGCGGAACCGCTGGATCCGGGCCTTAGCAGCCAGGTTGGACGCCTCCTCCGTACGGCGTCTCTCCTCCCGTCTTTCCCGCTCCTGCTGGTATTCCTCCAGCATTTTCTGGCAGGCCACTTCAGTGGCCATCTGGGTCTCCTTGGGGCGCAGGGGCTGCTGCAGTCTCCTGCTGTCGATGGGCGCAGCGTCCTATTTCACTTCCGGTGATGTGGCTCCCAGGAGGCTAACAGGGGGACTCGGAAGGGGGCCCACCAGCGGCTCAGGGCCCAAGTCGCACCAGGCGCCATCTTCGGGGCCCTCTGGAAGGGTTCCGGTGCCCCTTGGAGTGTCAGCGGGGCTGGTGAGGAAGCCCAGCAGGGCTGTGGAGGGGCTGGGCGCTGGCGCTTGGTAGGGCCGGGGGTCTGGACGGGTCAGATTAGTGCTTTGCTCACCCGGGTACTGCTCCGCGGCCTCCATCCTGTGGCCCACGTACTCAGGTGCCGTCCGGTTTCCTCCCCGCCAGTCCACCTCCATCTGCAGCGCGCTCAGCCTCCGGGCGAGGTATCCCATTTCTTCCCGGATCAGGTGCATTTCGGTGTCCATCTCTCGGGTCCCTGGTGTGCTTGGCCGCTGCTTCTCCGACATGCTGCCTTCCTGGGGAATGCTCGCTGCTGCACTGGTCGGGTGCTCGACCACGCCACTCGGCTGCACCCTTTCCATTCTTGGAGGCGGGGCCGGGGGCTGCAGCAGCATCTGGCGCCAGACTGGCGCCCAGCCCATCATGGCCGGCATCACTCCCCTTACTATCAGGTACATTCTTGCACTTGTCTGGTCTGGCATTTAGACTCGTTCTGCCAGCCAGCTTTTCTAGGCGCCATGTCTTCTTCTTCCGCTTTCCATAGCGGGCACCGCTTCGCGCTTCTTGGACAAGACCAAGGGGGCGGGGCTTCTTTTTGCACCCTTTCTTCTGGCACGCCCCCCTTCTTCGCGCGCTTTGCTAGCTGTAATGACTGCGGTTTTCACAATAACACAGTCTTTTAAGCACAATTCTTCAGGCGCACAGTACCCGGTGGGATCGGGCATGAAATCCTGTTCATGACGCCAAAGTTGACTCACCCACCCCAGGGCTATGGGACACCCGGTGCCGGGCCGGACAAGTCCGGGGGTCGTCAGTGGTGGCGGGGCCTGACTCCGTGACCCTGGTGGGTGACAATTACAGTGGCTTCAGTGGGGGTGATTGTTAGAGTTTATAATTGTCGTGACGCCACCTGTGGTTTGCGGCTATTAAGCCGCTGCTGCTGTATGAGGCCTCCAGGGCTGGAGATAGGGCAGCTTGGGTGGTCCTGCTCCCCACAGGTGGAGCGGTACCCCGGGGCACAGTGGTGCTCGTAGGAGTCTATGGTGTGATGGAAGTCTATGCAGATGAAATAACAGAAGCAACACCAGGGACTGCAGTTTCAAGATGTTTACTCAGTTAGTTATCTGACACGGCAGCTGTCCGGTTGCCCACTGGTGTGCTGGAATCCCCTGTCAGGGACCTCCGCCAATCCCGGGTAGATCTGGGGGTAAATGCCAGTGCACCCCTCTATGTGTTCCTTTCTCAGCTGACTTCTCAAGCCTTGCCCTTGTTGGCTGAACGTGGCTCGGCCTCCACTGCAGCCTCTGGGCTGGGAGCTCGCCTGTCGGCTATTTGCCCCTTTTCTAGAGGTTCTGCTGTGGGCTGTGGTCCGGGGAGCATGCAGCTTCCCAGGACCTCGGTTGTTACCTTTGGAGTTGACTTCGCCTCCTCCAGTGACTAGGAACCGTCCCCTGGATGCAGCTTGATCCCTCCACCGATGTTCCTGTGGAACAGGCCACCAGCTCAAAAGCTATCTGTGGCCCTGGAATCCTTTCGTTCCCTGCTTGGTGTCACCTGGACCCTCTGAGTCCCAGGGTCTTCACCAGGAAGCGTCACTTTCTTCTCCTTAGCTCCTGACTGACTAGAGCTTTCTTTCTCTCTCTCCTTCTCCTATGCCTCCCGCAGACCTCGTCCTCCTTCTCCCCTCTCTCTCAGACTGCCCAAACTTGACCTTCCTTTCTCTGTCTGCTCTCTGGTGGCTCCTCCCACCTCCCCAGTTGCTAAGCTAACACCCAATCGGATAGGGGATGGGACTTACCGGCCCTCCAAGGCGAGCCAGCCACGAGGGTTGCTGCCACAGTCCCCTGTCCCTGTGTGTGCCTACCAATGGGTGCAGTGCAGGTTTACCTGGGAACTGGCATGTACCTCTTTCCCTACCCAGGATGGGACATCACACCTCTGGATGGGGTGCAATGTCTCTGTGGCGATGGAAGCCTCAGGGGCGCCACAGATTTTCCTGGTGCAATTAGGGTAATGTTTTTTAGAGTTGATGTCAGCGGTGTCCAAAAACATAGCTGTCATCAAACCCAGGGGTTAGTAATGGATAGGCGTCTATCAGACAATTCCATTACTAACTCAAAAAGTGAAAAGAAAAAAACACATTGTTTTAAAAAACACTCCCCGACTCTTTTCCTGGTTCACTAATTTATTGAATAAAAAAGCCATGCAGGGCAAAATTGTTGAACATTAACCGACCAAACTACTTTAAACTTCATAAGTGAAATACATTTTTTTAGAAATATTTTCCAAAATTGTTCAGAAATGTATTGGGCAGTGGAATTACCATATTACAGGAAAATGTTCCCTAATCAGTGTAGCTTTTGACGAATGGTTCCTGACCATATGTCTTACCAGGAGATCACTTTCCTCTCCCTGCAAAGTCAACACTTCTCCATTTGCGCGATCCTTGTGAAGAGCAGGTTAGAAAGGGAAAAATTGTTATTAAACTAAATTTTTGAAACTTCTTAAATAAAATTTTTGGAAAAAAATAAATCATTTTTTACATAAATATTAAAGTGATTGTCTACTACATGGACGACCATTTCTCATTCCATATGACTGACCCTATTAAAATAATAACACTTAAGGGTGCTTTAAACGCTGCGACATCGCTAATGATCTCGTTAGCGATGTGACACGCCAGATCGCAGATGCGATCTACCGACATCGCACATGTGACCGGCGCTATAGAAACGACCTATGTGCGATCTCGGCAGCTCACATCTGCGATCTGGCGTGTCACATCGCTAACAAGCTAGCGATGTCGCAGCGTGTAAAGCACCCTTTACACTCGCTGATCATCTACAATTCCCCTTGGGTTTAAATTCTCTCATTTTCCTTGGCCTTGTGCTGGTGATATCTAGTTCCTTCACAAGCTCTGGATGCAAGCAGGTGGAATCTGTGGGATGGTTGCTGTTATTTGCTGAACTTCTTCCTGAGGCATCTGTAGATAAGTTGCTCATGGGCTTTCACCCTATGTGTGCTCCGTGTGTCTTCTATAGTTGTTTAGTGGGGTTAATGAAGAGCTCATCCCACCCATTTCTTCTCTAGGGCCCAGCTCTAGGGTCATCTTAGGGTCAGGTATCCAGCTCAGCGCATAGCTGCAGAACCTATCTAGGGTGTTGAGGGACCCAAGGAGCCAGTGGTAGGTTTGGTCAGTGGTCACCATCTTCCCCTTCCCTAGACGCAGGGTTTCCCTTCCCTTACCTTTCACCTTTGCTTGGTACTTAACCCATACTTTGCATTACAGAAGCCAGCATTGATTGGCTGCAGTGATGTCACGCGAGTCCTGGAATTTCCTCCATTCATCTCCCTTATACTTCCATGTTATTTTCTCTGTTGCTTATTTTATTTTTGTTTTTTTGGGGGTTTTTTTCAACTCATATCATTTTTTTTCTATTTTCAATTTTTTTTCATTTTGATCTCACTTGTCTTATTTTCATTTCTTCTTCTTGTTCTTTCATTCTTCCATTTTTTCATTTTTCTAATTTTGTTTTATCCCTCCTTTTTTCATTTCATTAATTTTTTTATTTTTTCTCTTTTTTCATTTCTCTCATTTTTTCATTTATGCCATTTGATACTTAATTTTTTTCCACATTTTTCTTTCTTTCGCATTTTTTATTTCATCAATTTTTTTATATTTTTTTTCTAGAAAAATAACTTTTTCCTATCTTCAATCTTTTGATCTCAGATACTCAAGCAGCATATTTTAATTACTAAACTACTTGCTTTATTTTGATGAATTATATATTGTGTACATATATAATTTGTTATATGATGACAATAAGAATCATGTTTTTATTTCTTTATTGCTATATTTGTTTTAATTTTAATCATGCTATTACAGTTGTTCTCAAAAGTTTACATACCACGGCAGATTTTTTGCTTTCTTGTCCTTTTTACAGAGAATATGAATGATAGCACAAAAACATTTTTCCCACTAATGGTTAGTGGTTGGGTGAAGCCATTTATTGTCAAACTACTGTGTTTTCTCTTTTTAAATCAAAATGACAACCAAAAAACATCCAAATGACCCTGATGAAAAGTTCACACACCCTGGTGATTTTGGCCTGATAACATGGGCAGAAGATGACACAAATGGGTTTGAATGGCTAATAAAGGTAACATCCTCACCTGTGACCTGTTTGGTTGTAATCAGTGTGTGTATAAAAGCTGAGTGAGTTTCTGGAATCCAGACAGACTCTTCCATCTTTCATCCAGCCACTGTGATTGCTGGATTATGAGTCATGGGGAAAGCAAAATAATTATCAACGAATATTTGGGACAAGATAGTTGAACAGTATAAAACTGGAAAGGGATACAAAAAGATAATGCCAGTCAGCAGTGTTCACACTGTGATTATCAAATGGAAAATCAGGGGCTCTGTAAAAACCAAACCATGATCAGGTAAACTAGCAAAAATTTCAGCCACAACTGCCAGGAAAATTGTTCTGGATACAAAGAAGAACCTGTTGTGAATACATTTGGACTAGGTTCCAGTTTGGGGCTCCTTCTTGTGGTCAGTGCTGGTAGTGAAGTTTGCTTGCTGAATAGAAACCAGACAGCTGGGGATGATTGGCAATCAGGTTATTCTGATAGGGCCTATATAACTGAGTAGTGTTCTCTTGTTCCTGGCCGGTGCTCAATGTTGTTTCCTCTGTGCTAAGGACATTCTGAAGCCAGCCCTTGCTTCTGTGTCTACCAGAACTCCTTTCAGATAAGTTTGGTCTTTGTACCTCTCCTGGTGTTTTCTACCTTCTTGTTGTTTTTTCTGTTTAGGTACTAAGTCTTATTTTCTATTTTCCCTGTGTGGAGTTCTGGGAGGAGTTGGATCATTCCCTGCTGGGAATGTCTGTGTACTTTGCTCCATATTCTGCTATGTATTTTGTTTTGTCATGCTTGGTACTAATTTCAGTTCCTCCACTATATGCGTTTTGTTTGGATCCCAGTAATACCGAAGTACTGATATAGTGGGGGAGAGTCCATGTGGGCTCAGTATTTTTCCATATCAGGCGTGTTGTTTTTTTTTCTAGGGTATTGCACGGCTGCAGGCAGTGTGCTTTTCTGTCCTTTCCTATTTAGAGATTTTGGGCCTCATCTTTGCTGAATCTGTTTTCCTGTGTATAGTGTTTTCTTACATCACAGTTATCTATATATGTGAGAGGCTATCTATATCTTTGGGAACTGCTCCGAGGCAAATTAGCCTTTCCTGTATTTCTCTCTGTAGAAATAATTAGTTCTCCGGCTGTGTCAAGGCGAGAAGGTCATCGTAGGCACGTCCTAAGGCTACTTCTAGTTGTGTGTTAGTGTTACGTCTGCAGTTTGCTGAGATTCCAACCACTCTTGTAACATTCTGGGTTTCCTAGTTTTTGTCCTTTTTCGGATCCTTTTCGGTCACTGAATCATAACAAGAACCCACAAATAACATTAGTTGAAATACAGGACTCACTGAAAACTAGCGGTGTGGTGCACTTGAAGAAAAAGGGCTGCATGGTGGAATCACCAGAAGAAAGCCATTACTGTGCAAATACAACAAAGTATCCACCTACATTATGCCAAACAGCTCAGAGACAAGCCTCCAAACTTCTGGAACAAGAAAATTTACTTCTGGAACAAGGTAATTTGGAGTGATGAGACAAAAATTGAACTTTTTCACCAAAACCATAAACGTTAAGCCCGCTACACACGCTTCAATATATCTCACAAGCCGTCGTTAGGGTCAAGTTGTAAGTGACGCACATCGGGCATCGTTTGTGAGGTATCTGCGTGTGACATCTACATGCGATCAGGATTGAACGCAAAACTGTTGATCGCAAACACATCGTATCTTTGTCTAGAATTGAGCGTTTTGTTGCACGAACCTAGTGAATTGTAACGTGTGACATCCCTCATACGATTTTGATGTCTGAGGCTATGTGCGCAGGTGTGCGCTCTGCACCGCAGCTTAAAAAAGGTCCGCTTCACAGCGCAGCTGAAAAGCTGCGTTCTGAAGCGCCTCACAATGTCTGTCATTCACTAATCTCTGTCAGTCGGTCACTATCTCTGTCCCTCACTCTCTGTCCATGTCAGTCTATCCCCCTCTCATATACTCACCGATCCCTGGCGCTGCACGGCGTTCACACTGCTCCAGCGGCTTTTACTGTTTTGAAAAAGTCGGCCGCCCATTAAACAATCTCGTATTCCCTGCTATCCCCGCCCACCGGCGCCTATGATTGGTTACAGTGAGACACGCCCCCACGCTGAGTGACAGGTGTCACACTGCACCCAATCACAGCAGCCGGTGGGCGTGTCTATACTGTGTAGTGAAATAAATAATGAAATTATTAAAAAAAACGGCGTGCGGTCCCCCCCAATTTTAAAACCAGCCAGATAAAGCCATACGGCTGAAGGCTGGTATTCTCAGGATGGGGAGCGCCACGTTATGGGAAGCCCCCCAGCCTAACAATATCAGCCAATGGCCGCCCAGAATTGCCGCATACATTAGATGCGACAGTTCTGGGACTGTACCCGGCTCTTCCCGATTTGCCCTGGTGCGTTGGCAAATCGCGGTAATAAGGAGTTATTGGCAGCCCATAGCTGACAATAAGTCCTAGATTAATCATGTCAGGCGTCTATGAGACACCCTCCATGATTAATCTGTAAATTACAGTAAATAAACACACACACACCCGAAAAAATCCTTTATTAGAAATAAAAAACACAAACATATGCCCTGGTTAACCACTTTAATCAGCCCCAAAAAAGCCCTCCATGTCCGGCGTAATCCAGGATGCTCCAGCGTCGCTTCCAACGCTGCTGCATGGAGGTGACCGGAGCTGCAGAAGACACCGCCGCTCCTGTCACCTCCACACAGCAACTGAAGACAGCCGTGCGATCAGCTGAGCTGTCATTGAGGTTACCTGCTGTCACTGGATCCAGCGGTGGCCGCGGGTAACCTCAGTGACAGCTCAGCTGATCGCGCTACTCACCTCAGTTGCTGCGTGGAGGTGAGAGGAGCGGCGGTGAGTAGCGCGATCAGCTGAGCTGTCACTGAGGTTACCCGCGGCCACCACTGGATCCAGTGACAGCGGGTAACCTCAGTGACAGCTCAGCCGATCGCGCGGCTGTCTTCAGTTGCTGTGTGGAAGTGACCGGAGCGGCTGTGTATTCTGCAGCTCCGGTCAACTCCATGCAGCAGCGCTGGAAGCGACGCTGGACCATCCTGGATTACGCCGGACATGGAGGGCTTTTTTGGGCTGATTAAAGTGGTTAACCAGGGTATATGTTTGTGTTTTTTATTTCTAATAAAGGATTTTTTCGGGTGTGTGTGTGTTTATTTACTGTAATTTACAGATTAATCATGGAGGGTGTCTCATAGACGCCTGACATGATTAATCTAGGACTTATTGTCAGCTATGGGCTTCCAAAAACTCCTTATTACCCCGATTTGCCAACGCACCAGGGCAAATCGGGAAGAGCCGGGTACAGTCCCAGAACTGTCGCATCTAATGTATGCGACAATTCTGGGCGGCTGTTGGCTGATATTGTTAGGCTGGGGGGGCTCCCCATAACGTGGAGCTCCCCATCCTGAGAATACCAGCCTTCAGCCGTATGGCTTTATCTGGCTGGTTTTAAAATTGGGGGGGGGGACTGCACGCCGTTTTTTTTAATTATTTAATTATTTATTTCACTACACAGTATAGACACGCCCACCGGCTGCTGTGATTGGGTGCAGTGTGACACCTGTCACTCAGCATGGGGGCGTGTCTCACTGTAACCAATCATAGGCGCCGGTGGGCGGGGAAAGCAGGGAATACGAGATTGTTTAATGGGCGGCCGGCTTTTTCAAAATAGTAAAAGCCGCCGGAGCAGTGTGAACGCCGTGCAGCGCCGGGGATCGGGGATCGGTGAGTATATGAGAGAGGGCCTCTCAATTCAGTTACTCAGGAGTTTAGCGGTCACCGGTGAGTCCTTCAGGGGTGACCGCTAATCAGGACGCGACACAGACAGAGCCGCAGCATGACAATGAAGTCGGGTGAAGTTCACCCGAGTTCATTCTGACAGTGCGGCTCTGTCTGTGTCTGCTGTCATCTGCCATTCAGCTCTGCTGCATGGCTGTCTGTGTCTGCTGTCAGCGGCCATGTAGCAGAGCTGAATGGCAGATGACATAGTAAAAACGCATCCCTACACATTACACACGCTTGTCAAGTCAATAAATAAAAAAAAAAAAGGTGCCCAATGCATACGTCACAGAACACATGATCTAAAGTATCGCACACAAAATTGATCAATTTAACATAGACTACTAACGCACGTGTGACAGCAAATGAACGACCTACGTGCAATCTCATAGGATCCCGTATGCAACCTGGGCGTGTCACATCGCAAATGCGATTGTACAACTAATTGCAACGTGTAAAGCAGGCTTTACATTTGGAGAGGTGTCAACAAGGCCTATGACGAAAGGAACACCATTTCTACTGTAAAGCACGGAGGTGGATCGCTGATGATGTGGGGATGTGTGAGCTACAAAGGAACAGGAAACTTAACCAAAGATGAAGGAAAGATGAATGCAGCACGTTATCAGCAAATACTGGCGACAAATTTGCTCTCATCAGCCCGGAAGCTGCGCATGGGAGGTACTTGGACGTTCCAACATGACAACGATCCAAAACACAAGGCCAAGTTGACCTGTCATTGTCTACAGCAGAACAAAGTGAAGGTTCTGGAGTGGCATCTCAGTCTCCTGACCGCATCAGTGAGCCACTCTGGGGAGAACTCAAGCACGCAGTTCATGCACGAAAGCCAAAGAATTTACAGGAACTGGAGGCTCTTTCTATTTTCTAGGCCATGAACAAGGTTTGTGTACCAAAATGTTGGCCTCTTTACCTATACACATATACTGCAGCTTTTGTTTCAATAAATGCCATATTTCATGCATCTGAGTGTCGTGATAACCTACTTATCCCATCGCGAGTCCTGAGACTTTACTGGAATGGCCCTGGCATTAGGGGTGAGTATAAGTGTTATTATTGTAATGGCGCACATATAGGGTTGAGAAGGGTTGTCTGAGTAGTGGACAACACCTTTAAGAATTTTTTGGGGCTGTGGAATCGACATATTAACAGGTAAATATGAGTTTTCTAATTGGTGAAGTTCTTGCACAGTGGACGGTTGCCGATTGCATGGATGACCGGGTAATTACTATCTGCTTCCTTTAGAGTTAACATTTCCCCAAGTACCATAGTTTTCGTTTCATAAGACGCACTGTATTATAAGACGCACCCCAAATTTAGAGGAGGAATATAGGAAAAAATAATTTTTAATGTTGAAATGAGGGTCCGTCTTATAATCCTAGTGCGTCTTAATCCCAATGCTCACCAAGGGGGACAAGCGGTGGTGGAGCGGCTCAGGAAGATCACAGAAGGCTGGGTAGGCGATGCTGAAGTTCAGGAGGGTCAGCGATACTGCGGGCTCGGGGGGTAGTGGCGGGCACAATTGTATAACCCGGGTATGAATTACCAGGGCGACGGTGGTGGAGCTGGGTCATTGGAGGCAGATTACAGGACACGCTCAGGGGTGTCGTGGTGGGCGCCATTGATCTGCAGGTGGGCAGTCTGTGGAGGTGTCACAGCACAGGGTCTCTCGGTGGCGGGTGCATTGATTAGCGGTTGGGCGGACTGTGAGGGTGTCTCGGTGGCAGGCGCTTTGAGCTCACTGCTGGCTCCATTGAATCACCCGCGGTTGACAAGATGGACTTCAAGAAAATGGCTGCGGAGTCCTATCTGAGCACGCGCCGCCTCCACGGCCATTTTCTTGCAGTTCATCACGTCAACCGAGGGCGATTCAATTGAGCAGGGAGTCAGCTCAATGCACTTGCCAGCAAGACAGCCTCGCAGACCACCCGTAGATCAACACACCCGCCGCCGAGAAACCGTTGTAGCCCACCCACCTGCAGATCAATGCCGCCTGCTGCAATACCCCTAATTGCGTCCTGAGAGCTTATCTCCTATGACGCCACTCGATCATTGCCATGCCAGTAAGCCATATCCATTTTGGAAGACGCACCCCCATTTTATCCCTAGTTTTGGGGAAAAAAGTGTGTGGCGCCACAGGGTACTGCACCCGCATTAGGGTGTAGTACTTTTCTTGGGTTCTGGGAAGGTCAGTACCGGTTTTCACCCACACAAACATACAGTAACACTGGGTTGTCCTCCCCAATGGGGACCAGGCCAGGGTGGGATCACAGTAGAGGGTTACTACAGCAGTGGGTTTACAGGACGCCACCGCACCAGGCGCTCCCCAGATCCACTGGACTGGGGACTCAGGGACAGGGAGAAGCAACCATCAGGGAGAGTCAGGAGCACACAGTGGGAAGAGCAGGTTGACCTAGTGAGAGTAGTGAACCAGCCGGTGGCAGCGACTGGGGGCAATAGCTTGGAACACACAACACAACAACCAGAGAGTAGAACAGCTTCAGACACAGAGCAGAGTGGATGTGACACAAGCGGCTCTGTGGGCCAAGGCGTTCAACACAGTCGCTGGGGAGAAGCAGGGAAGCTGCTTCCACAGGACCGGTGCTGTCGGGATACAGAATCCTAGGGCAGGCATACTTCACGTTGCCTACCAACTCTGCAAGGGTCACGGGGAATGGCTAGAACAGTTACTGGACCCGTCCCACGAGTTCTGCAGCAAATAGCATATAGGATCTGGGGTTGAGGACCGGCCCCATAACGGAACCATGCTATCAGCATACAGAATGGGACACTTTACTGACACCGGATCCCTCAAGGGCTTCATGCCAAGGGGGTCCAATACTTAGCGCATCAAAGGAGGAAAGGGCTCACAGGCTGACACACACACACCGGACCTGACCTTTCACGGATCCAGGATCGGCTGGAGCCCATCGTGGCAGAGAACAGTACCCTGGGTAGCATCTGAAAGACTTGTGAGTAAAAAGACCTGAAACTGCAGCCCCTGTCTCTGCCTCTCCTTTTTCGGCGTCGTTGCCCAGCGCTGCGGCACCAACGGGGACTAACACCACCCCGCCATCCTCCCCAGGGTAATCCTGCTCCGCCTGTGGACAGCGACACCATCCCGGCTGGACCCCAACATCTGCCCCAGTGACAGATCCTGGAGCGGTGGCCCATCCCTGGCCGCGTACCACAGGTGGCGTCACGATCATCCTAAAAAGACTTTCCTAACAGTCACTACCACCCCCATCCTCCATTACTGCCTCCTGTCCACCGCCATCTTTCCCTTCCTGAACGCCTTGGGGCAACGGAACCAGGCCAAGGCCCCCGTCACGACGCAGAGGATCTGCACCCCCAGCCCGGCTGAGAGTAGGTTAAAACACCTGCCCCGTGGGGCTCTACAAGTGTGTCTTACAAAGCGAAAAATACGGTATTTATCAAAAAAAAAGCAACAAAAAGAGGAATATAATTTCCCCCAAAAATTCAACAATTACTTACAGAAACAAGAGGGCAACAGTTTTAACCTTCCCAGGCCAAAGGATTTAATGTACTGACAGGATGCAGCAAAGCCCCCAATTAAGATATAGATATCACAGGTGCAAAACACTAATAAAGTAACCACACACACTGCCAATGCATGGAGGTGGGGGTTGCTTCTGGATAAAATTGCACACAAATGGCTTGTATAGACTGCTGTTTACATATGTAGGTGCACAGTGCGTGGCTTACAGCCTATTGATGATGCCCATACTATTAGACTAGGTGGGATGCCCAGCACTATATAAGTGTGTACCGCTACGTAGCAGCAGCCGAGCCACTTGGATCCGGAGTCGCGGTGGCTCGAGGGGTCTCTGGACCCGTGGGGTCCACGCGGACACTCGAATCAAAAAGTGGGGGGGTATATATGTCGCGGGCGGGGAGGAGGGTGTCAGCACACCACGCTCACCCCTTCTGCTCGGGTCCGGCAGCTGCTCAGTGGTGGCTCGAGCCGTAGGCCGGATCCCGGGGGTTTTTCTCGAGCGGCACTCCTCGCCCGTGAGTGAAAGGGGGGTTTGGGATGTTGGGATAATGTCCGTGACGCCACCCACGGTTGTGGTGATGTGTAGCACCACCGCTGCTTAATGCGGGGATCCCGGGGATGGTGATGGGGAGCAGCCAGGTGTTGTGTTGCCCCTCCGTGGGTAGGGGTTGGTGATCCCGGGGCCCGGTGATGGCTTGGGAGGTGCAGGGCTTGGTGGGCGCAGGGACGCGGGGACAGCGCTGTGCCTTGCGGCACTGTGGTACTCACTCAGCCTGAGACGTGGACACAGTTTGTACGGTAAACCAAACGGCTGGTAGGACGGTCCCACAGACGGCTGCTTCGCTTCCCCGGTAGGTGACGGTAATGTCCCTCTTCCTTGCACCTGTATGTACGGTTGGTTGCGATGGGTCCCCACCGGTAACCCGCTCCCCGGCTTCAAGCTGGGCCGGAGGAGCACTACACTTTGCCCGCAGGCGCTGGCCCTCAGAGACTGGTGCCCTGGCGGTGGCGGTGCCTCTGTTCTACGGGTTGGGCTGTTGCCTTCAATCGGGACTTGGTTGTTGGGGGAATCTACGTCCCCTTCACTGACGGATTCGGCAAATTGGGCGACTCCTAGCCTTTCCGGGGTCCGAGAGGCCCCTGCCCTGGTGCTGACTGTCCTTCGGAACACTGCTCCAGACCACCGGGCACACAGCCAACGGGGTCCTTCCAGGAACTTCCAAATGGTCCCCCTCCGGACAGTCACCGCCGTCGCTGACCTTGCTGTTCTGGCCCTACACAAAGCTGGGCTCTCAGGCTTTGCACACTCTCTGCTCTGTCACCACTTCTTGCTTTCCTCCTTTTCAACTTTTCTTTCCTTCACTTTCACTTCTCTTATCTGCTCCTCACTCAACTCCGTTGTTCACTCTTGCCCTACCCGGGCTAAACTGCCTGGTTTTCCCACCTCCAGAGTTGTGAGCTCATCGGTGGGCGGAGCCAACCGCCTGGCCCACCCCCTGGTGTGCATCATCAGACTCCTGGAGGAAGGCAACAAGGATTTTTGGTTCAGCTTAGGTGTGCCTACCTGGGGTGTGGGGTGTGGTGGTGTTGTGACCTGTGACCCCTGGCTTGCCCAGGGCGATACATTCCCCCTTAGCAAAATGCAGACCGTCCGCGGGCTGCCGTCTTACACCGGTTTTATTTTTCTGTAAAAAGGGGATAACAGGGTTAAACAAACATAAATAACATTTTTAATAACTTCTTCCCAAGACGGGAGGCACATTTACTTTTAACGTTGCAACGGTTTACGGTCACGGTTTCCGCTCTCTCCCACCCAAGTAACCTGGCCCTGATGCTGCCCCTAAAACCCAGGCAGCACCCCTTGACCCACAGTCCAGCACACGGTACCCGAGCGGGATCTGTCCTTTCCCTCCAGAGGGTAGCCACCGGTTCCTTTGGTGGCTGGGCCCTGGCCTGCTCTGCTCAGGGCCCTCCCTCCAACCTGCCTCTCCGGAGGCGGCACTGCGGAAAACGGTAACGGTAACCAACATATTTACAAGCCACTAACGTCTGTGGTTGCCCTGCAAGTTCACGGGCTTGTCCATGGATAGTTCCCATGCATTTTAAACGGTCCCCACAGGGACAACGGTGCCGGCTCCAGCCGGTTGCAAATCACACGGTGAATCAGGTGAACTTCGGATCATTTTCACTTATCATTTTCAACTTCAGTAGAACTTTCAAACAAACAACAACTCCTTCACATTTGCGGACCCCTTTTACTCATAGAACGGTCTCCCTGTACCTAAGTGGGGGTCTACCTAGGTTAGAACGGGTGGACCTTCGGGGCCCGGTGTCAGTGTTGCTAGACAGTGGGGTAGAGGTAACAAGCGGTTCCTCCTCCCTGCTATAGTGTGGAGCAGGCGGAGGTGTAGGGGGGCTGGGTACAGGTTCATCCCTGGGCACTGGCACTGGTTCTGGCTCACGGTTAACCGCTTCCACTACTTCTTCATCCACGGGTTGTGGGAACAGTATCACTGGAAGTATCACCGCGCCGTTCTGTGTAGGCCAGTTTGCTGGGAAGTCACCCATTACAGTGTGGATTACCTCTGCTGCCTTCTCCACGGGTGGAGGAACCGGTACTTCAGCCTCTGCCTTCAACGCTGGGGGGCATTTTTTTAGATGGTCCCGGGAAACTGTGGCCAGGGTGCCCCCTTGGTCACGACTGATCTGATAGGTCTTCCCATCTCCCCATTCTGTGGGTTGTATGACGTAAGGGACTTGCTCCCACTGATCATCCAGCTTGTGGGCTTTTCTCTTCCGTTTCAGCACCACATCTCCTGGCTGGAAAGGACCTGCGGGCGCCTTCTGATTGAACCGGTGCTCTTGCTGTTCTCGACTTCAACTGAGGTTTTTCTCCACATACTCCTGGATTTGCCGGTACTGTGCCCTCCTCCGACTTTCCCACTCTGCCGTTGAAGGGAGTGCTTCCGGGGCCTCCAACCCCATCTCCAGATCCACCGGCAGGCGGCCAGGCCGAGCCCTCATCAGATACGCTGGGGTGCACTTCGTCGAGCTGGACGGGATATTATTGTACATGTCGACCAAGTCGGGCAACTTTTCCGGCCACATGTTCCGTTCTTCCAGCGGCAGCGTCTTGAGGAGCCCCAGGACCAAGTGATTCATTTTCTCGCACATGCCGTTGGTTTGGGCGTGGTATGGAGTGGTCCGGATCTTCTTGCAGCCGTACAACTGACAGAATTCGTGAAACACTTCTGCTTCAAAAGCCGGGCCTTGGTCAGTCAGTACCTTCTTGGGGTACCCATGGGGTCGGCAAAAATAAGCCTGGAACGCTCGAGCAGCGGTTCGACCAGTCAGGTCCTTAACGGGGACTACCACCATAAATCTTGAGTAGTGGTCTACCATGGTCAATGCGTAGGTGTACCCACTTCGGCTAGGGGTAAGCTTGACATGGTCTAGGGCGACCAGCTCCAGCGGCTGATGGGTGACTATGGGATGTAACGGTGCCCTCTGGCTAGTCTCGTCCTTTCTCCTCAGCGTACAAGGACCGCACTCTCGGCACCAGGCTTCCACCGATTCACGCATCCCACTCCAATAGAACCGCTCCCTCAACAGCATCTCCAGCTTCTTCCACCCGAAGTGGCCAGCACCATCATGGTATGCCCGCAGTACAGTAGCGACATCAGCTTGAGGAACGATTAACTGGCATATTTTCTCATGGGTCTTCGGGTTGATCAGCTCACGGTACAGCCTCCCTTGGTGTAGGTAAAGCCGTTTCCGTTCTTTCCACAAGCGTTGGGCTTCGGCTGGAGCGGCAGGGTCTATTCCCATAGCACCTTGTTCCACCAGAGTCTTGACAAGGCGGACAGCCGGTGCTTGGTCCTGGGCGTCCTGCCACTCTTGACTGGGCCGCGGGTCCAGATCCACCCTTTGCTGACATACTTGTACCCTCTCAGTAGGCGGCTGGTGAAACGCAGGCAACTCGATCTCCTCGAGGTCGTCGTCCTCGCACCCCTCTTCTGACAAATGGGGCATCTGGGAGAGTGCATCAGCATTTATGTTGACACGACCAGCTCGGTACTTTATGGTGAAATCATAGTTGGCTAGCCGGGCTACCCACCGCTGCTCCAGCGCGCCCAACTTGGCCGTGTTTAGGTGAGTCAGCGGATTGTTGTCCGTAAACGCGGTGAATTTTGCCGCCGCCAAATAGTGGCGGAACCGCTCCGTGATAGCCCACACCAACGCCAATAGCTCGAGCTTGAAGGAGCTATAGTTCTCAGGGTTCCTTTCGGTCGGCCGGAGTTTTCGGCTGGCGTAGGCAATCACCTTCTCCTTTCCATCCTGGACCTGGGATAGGACCGCTCCTAGCCCCACGTTACTGGCGTCCGTGTGGAGGATGAACGGGCGCCCATATTCAGGGTACGCCAGGACCTCTTCTCCGGTCAAGGCCGCCTTCAACTGACAAAAGGACTCCTCATGCTTGTCCTCCCACGACAGTGGGGCTCCAATGGATCTACCACCTTTGGTCTGTCCCATGAGGAGATCTTGCATGGGGGCAGCCATCTTCGTGTACCCCTTTATAAAGCGCCGATAGTACCCCACCAGACCCAGAAACTGCCTTACTTCCCTCACTGTAGTTGGTCTCGGCCAGCTCTGGATGGCAGTGATCTTCTCAGGGTCAGGGGCGACACCATCCGCACTCACCACATGCCCTAGATACTGCACCCTGGGTTTCAACAGATGGCATTTTGAGGGCTTCAACTTCATCCCGAACTTGGCAAGGGACGCGAACACCTCGGCCAGGTGCTCCAGATGGGCTTCATACGTCTGGGAATAAACAATCACATCATCCAAATACAGCAGGACGGTCTCGAAGTTTAAATGTCCCAGACAGCACTCCATCAACCGTTGGAAGGTCCCGGGGGCATTGCACAGCCCAAACGGCATGCTATTGAATTCGCAGAGCCCCATCGGGGTGGTGAAGGCGGTCTTCTCCCGGTCCTCGGGGGCCACGGCCACTTGCCAGTATCCGCTGGTGAGGTCAAGGGTCGAGAAGTAGTTTGCAGTTCTCAGTGCAGCCAAAGACTCTTCAATACGAGGTAATGGATAGGCATCTTTATGGGTTATCTGGTTGATCTTCCGGTAGTCCACACACATCCGCATGGTACCATCCTTCTTCTTAACCAGTACCAACGGAGCGGCCCAGGGACTACAGCTGTCCCGAATAACCCCTGCCTCCTTCATATTCCTCAACATATCTTTGGCACACTGGTAATGTGCAGGGGGAATAGGTCTATACCTCTCCTTGATAGGGGGATGTTCACCTGTGGGAATGTGGTGTTGGACCCCCTTGATCTGCCCAAAGTCTAGGGGGTGCTTACTGAAAACCTGTTCGTACTCCTGCACCACCCTGTGTACCCCTGCCCTGTGATGTGTAGGGGTATCATCAGTGCCTACGTGTAGCTGTTGATGCCACTCCTTTGTCTCCTCCCGGAGTGGGGAAGTGCTGGTGGTAGGTGGAAGTGTGGATGGACTGGCTTCATGGATAGTGTGAGGGTCCAGGGTGAGCAGCTTGGCAATGGTGGCATACCGGGGAAGCCTGACTTCTTCCTCTCCACAGTTCAGCACTCTCACAGGCACTCTCCCTTTCTTCACATCCACCACCCCTCGGGCGGCCATCACAGTGGGCCAGTGCTCAGAAGGCATGGGCTCCATCATCGCAGGGTAGTCACGCCCCTGAGGCCCTACTGCTGCCCTACACCAGATCATCATCTCACTCCTAGGGGGCACAGTCAATGGAGCAACATCCATCACTCTTACTCCACCAATCTCCCCTCCTGTTGAGCTTACATGCTGGCGGTACATCAGGGCTCGGATCTCACGCTGCACAGCCCTCTGCCGGCTCCCTGCTGCGGTGGCGGCTAGCTGTTGTAATAGGGTTAACACATCAGCCATGCAGTGCTCCATCACATTGGTTCCCAGCACTATTTTCGGGTTATGATCACTGGGCTCATTCATGATCACAATCATACCCTGGTGTTGCAGTTCGGCTTGCCCCACTGTCATAGCCACTTGCTTATACCCCACCTGGGTCAATGGGAGTCCATTAGCGGCAATCAATGTTATACTATTGTCTGGGGGCGCCAGTTCGTCTACGGCCCAGTACCGCTGGTACAACGTGTACGGTATGGTAGTTACCTGTGATCCAGTGTCCAAGAGAGCCATCACTGGTATGCCGTCCACAGCCACGGGGATGATAGGGCGGGCCCCGATATATCGGTCTCGCCAGTCCGGGGGGCCACGATGTTCTACTCCTGAGGATTGGCCCGGGGCCCCAGGGGTTGCTCGTTTAACGGGCACTGTCGGTAGTAATGACCCGGCTTATGGCACTTGTAGCAGATTGGGGGTCTGCTCCGCGGGTTGTCGGCACTTCTCCGCTGCATCCAGGGAACGTCCTCGGGACTGTCAGCAAGCTGTATCTGCGCCGGAGGCTGAGGTCTGGTCAGAGGTTGTAGGGCAGCCAGGATTTTGGCAAGGTCTCCGTCCATGCGACGGACCTGGGCTGCCAGTTCTTCCACTGTGCTGCTCGGGGCTGCAGGTGTTGGAGAGGTAGATTTGGCTGAGGCCGCCATAACGGGAGCCGTCTCGACGGGCCACGGGGCGGGTTCCAGAACTTCGGTTGCTGGAGGCTGTAGTGCTTTAATGGCCCGCTCCTTTAACACAGCAAAGTCCACATCAGGGTGTTCCAGGGCCCACAGCCGGAGTTGTTTACGATCCTCAGGGGACCTCATCCCCTGCGCAAATTGCTCTACTAACATCTTGTTGCTATCCGCCTCATTAATAGGGTTCACCCGCTTCAGCGTGCGGAGGGCGGTCTGCAGACGTAGAGCGTAGTCCCGAATGCTATCCCCAGCTCGTTGCCGGCACTGGTAAAACTGCATCCTCAGCTCGGCTTCAGTCCGGGTCTCAAAGGCAGTCTGTAGCTTCTCAAAGATGGTGGCTACAGAGAGCCGGTCCCCCTCGGCCCAGGTCTCCGCTTCCTGCTCCGCCGCACCGGTTAACTGGCCTAGCACTATCGCTGCACGTTGCTTATCAGTCAGGGGGTACAGCTCTAGCAACGGGTTAAGCTTTTTCCGGAAGGCCTGTAGGGCATCCGGTTTCCCGTCATACTGCGGTAGCCAGGCAGCTCCGGGCGCATAGGGCAAGGAAAACGGCATGACCTGAGCGAGCGCGGGGGCCGCGGCACCTCCCGCCGGTACGGCCGGGACCTGGGCAGGCCCATTCCCATCCGCGGGTGCCGCTGCGGCTGCGACCACCGCTCCTCCAGCGGCTCCGTCGGGCGCAGACATCTTGTTTCCGTCCCCCTTAGCTCTTTCCGGCCCCTCCTCTCTCGGGGCGGGGTTCTGGCCTTCGCGCCTCTACTGCTCGAGAAGACGCTCGAGCGGGAACTTTTCGCGCCAAAGATGGCGGCTTCTGCAATTTTTCTGCCGGACACCTCCGGCGGTAACAAGGCGCACCTCTACCAGACGGCAGAGCGGTAGGATCCTGTTCGTGACGCCAAGTTGTCGCGGGCGGGGAGGAGGGTGTCAGCACACCACGCTCACCCCTTCTGCTCGGGTCTGGCAGCTGCTCAGTGGTGGCTCGAGCCGTAGGCCGGATCCCGGGGGTTTTTCTCGAGCGGCACTCCTCGCCCGTGAGTGAAAGGGGGGTTTGGGATGTTGGGATAATGTCCGTGACGCTACCCACGGTTGTGGTGATGTGTAGCACCACCGCTGCTTAATGCGGGGATCCCGGGGATGGTGATGGGGAGCAGCCAGGTGTTGTGTTGCCCCTCCGTGGGTAGGGGTTGGTGATCCCGGGGCCCGGTGATGGCTTGGGAGGTGCAGGGCTTGGTGGGCGCAGGGACGCGGGGACAGCGCTGTGCCTTGCGGCACTGTGGTACTCACTCAGCCTGAGACGTGGACACAGTTTGTACGGTAAACCAAACGGCTGGTAGGACGGTCCCACAGACGGCTGCTTCGCTTCCCCGGTAGGTGACGGTAATGTCCCTCTTCCTTGCACCTGTATGTACGGTTGGTTGCGATGGGTCCCCACCGGTAACCCGCTCCCCGGCTTCAAGCTGGGCCGGAGGAGCACTACACTTTGCCCGCAGGCGCTGGCCCTCAGAGACTGGTGCCCTGGCGGTGGCGGTGCCTCTGTTCTACGGGTTGGGCTGTTGCCTTCAATCGGGACTTGGTTGTTGGGGGAATCTACGTCCCCTTCACTGACGGATTCGGCAAATTGGGCGACTCCTAGCCTTTCCGGGGTCCGAGAGGCCCCTGCCCTGGTGCTGACTGTCCTTCGGAACACTGCTCCAGACCACCGGGCACACAGCCAACGGGGTCCTTCCAGGAACTTCCAAACGGTCCCCCTCCGGACAGTCACCGCCGTCGCTGACCTTGCTGTTCTGGCCCTACACAAAGCTGGGCTCTCAGGCTTTGCACACTCTCTGCTCTGTCACCACTTCTTGCTTTCCTCCTTTTCAACTTTTCTTTCCTTCACTTTCACTTCTCTTATCTGCTCCTCACTCAACTCCGTTGTTCACTCTTGCCCTACCCGGGCTAAACTGCCTGGTTTTCCCGCCTCCAGAGTTGTGAGCTCCTCGGTGGGCGGAGCCAACCGCCTGGCCCACCCCCTGGTGTGCATCATCAGACTCCTGGAGGAAGGCAACAAGGATTTTTGGTTCAGCTTAGGTGTGCCTACCTGGGGTGTGGGGTGTGGTGGTGTTGTGACCTGTGACCCCTGGCTTGCCCAGGGCGACACATATACACGAGATTAGGAAAGTTCGTGACGCCACCCACGGTGTGTGGTAAGTTAGGGTACCACTGCTGCTGTTGGGGACGCCCGGTGGCGATGGTGTGGCAGCAAGGTGTTTTAACCCCTCCGTGGGTGGGTGGGGGTTTGCCCCGGGAGCCCGATGATGGTGATGTAGGGGTGGACTGGACTGTGTAGGGAAAGTCCTATCCCATCGGTGCGCTAGTACCCCGATTTTGGAGTGGGTTAGGGATGACACTTGAAGTCTTCACCCCCGTCGGGTAAATTGCCAGGACGCGTGAAGCTACTTCCTGGCCTAGGGTCCACGTACCCCGTCGTGCCCTGGCCCCTGCCCGGTGATAGCTCAAGGCCTCCGGCTGCCCTCCTTGGCAGTCCGTGCCCCCTGACACTATCCCCTGTGACCGGGGTTCCAGCTCCTACCAAGCCCAGACCAAAGGTCTGCCACCTAGTACACAGGAGCCCTGCTCCGTGACCTCTCCTCCCGAGAGTCACTTCACCTCCTTCCTCTACCACCTCCCTTCTCAACTCCCTTAACTCAACTCAGCTGCCACTTTTTCACTTCCCCTACCAACCCCCCTTGTGGGCGGCCCTATTCCCTTCAGGCCCCCCAATGGTGTGTCTGGTGGGTTTAGTGTAAAGTGTTCCTAGGGTTTTGATTGGCTCAGTTGTTAGCAACACCAAAGGACCAGGACCCGTAACCAAGGAGGGTGGATACTGTGCTGAAGGGCAGATAACACAATACCCTGTGACGACCTGATAGGCCAGGGCGTCACAAGTGCACCACCCAGGAACGGAGACCCCAGTTTACAAGGCCTGCATTAAAGGGCCTGGCTACATCATGTATAAAAATATAATGTGCAGAAAAATATATATGAGTTAGTGGTTAATTTTTTGGCCAAAATACACAAGCTCGCAGCCCAATGTCAAGGGTAGAGTTCAGCGATGTTCGATTCGAACGGTTCGCCAATTTCAAATTCGAGTGATTTTGGTCGGTGTTCGAGTCGTTCGACGAACTCGAACGATTTGCTTCAACTTCGGCAGTTCGAGTTATGTTCGATAACTGTTCGATCACGAAAAGCGTGGCTTTTCACAGTAAGGCTATGTGCGCACGTTGCGTATCTGCATGCGTCCTGAGTCCCCAGCACAATCCCTCTCTCTCTCCTACTCACCGATCACGGGCGCCTCGCTGCACGGCTGTCACAAAGCTCCGGCGGCTTTTCCTCTTTTGAAAATGGCTGCCACTTCATTATTCAATCTGGTATTCCCTGCTTTCCCCGCCCACCGGCACCCATGATTGGTTGCAGTCAGACAGCTGTCTCACTGCAACCAATCACAGCCACCGGTGGGCGGGTCTATATCGTGCAGTAAAATAAATAAATAAATTTAAAAAAAATACGGTTCCCCCAATATCGTTACCAGCCAGGATAAAGCCACATGGCTGGAGGCTGGTATTGTCAGGATGGAGAGCGTCACGTTATGGGGAGCCCACCACCCTAACGATATGAGCCAGCAGCTGACCCTTGACTCAAGGGTCCTCATGTTTTGCGAGTCGGTATACTGATATATAAAAAATAGCAACAAAAAGAGGAAACATGTGAATGGTGCCCCATACAAGTCTATTACCCCGCTGCGTCGCCAAGACCGCTCCCTCATACCAGCAAGCCAGGTACATCCGGTCTATAATACTCAAATTTTAGAGAAAAAGTACATCTTATAGTCCAAAAAATATGGTAAGTCTGTTAACATAGGATCCCATGTGAAGAGATTGACTTGTCATTGACAGATAGGCTCACACAATTTCATCACCCATATTAATTATTGGTCACATCGATACTATGTTGAGAATCAAGGTTCCTATCAAATACCTTGTGTTGTCAATAGTGCCTGTGAGTGGCGCTATTCCACTCTTCCCCATCACCTGACCCCCGGGCTCCGTGACCTCTGGGATCCGGTGATGTCATGTCAACTTTCTGTTCACCTGACATCACCACGGCCGGCCCCGGTCTCTGAGTCATTGGGTTTTGGGCAGCGTTTCACCGCTCGTCACAGCCCAGCGTGTCGTCTGCTTGCAGCACTCTGCTGTGGAGGAGGAGAGAACAGGGAGATAATGGTCTGTGATGCTGAGCTGTGCTGAGCAGTGAAACTTAACCCACAGCCCAGTCACTCACGGAGACTGCGGCCAGCCTCAGTTGACGTGACATCACCAGATCCCAGAGGTCACGGAGCCCGGGAGCACAATAACTCACAGGCACTATTGACAACACGGGGTATTTGAGAGAAACCTTGTTTCTCAACATAATATCGATGTAGCTAATAATGAATATGGGTGAACCACCCCTTTAACTATAGTCTTTGTGGCAGAATTGCAATCCGAAATTCAAATGCAAAACCGATTACTTGACCCTCCGCATTTGAACGGCTACTACACAATGTGTGGAGCTGTGCTGCTGTGACGCCCTGGCGTATCAGGTCGTCACAAGGGTGCTGTGCAATCTGCCCTTCTGCATGGTACCCGCTCCTCCTTGGTTACAGGTCCTGTCAACTTGGTGTTGCTACCAACAGGTATACAAAAATCCTGAGGAACACTCTGCACCACACCCACCAGTCACCCATTGGGCAGCCTGAGGGGAATAGGGCCACCCAGATGGGGGGATGGAAGAGGGGGGTCAGAGATGTCAGTACAGTTCAGTTGAGTGGAGGAGTTGAGCAGCGGTGACAGGACAGGTCACGCTGTGGAGCTGGGCTCCTGTACCCGTCCCAGGTGCCAAATGTTGGCCTCGCCAGTAGGAGCTGGAACCCTGGTCGCAGGGAGTAGTGACAGGGGGCACGGTGCTGCTACAGAGAGCAGGCCGGCTGCCTTGTACTACAACCGGGCAGAGTCCAGGGCACGACGGGGTACGTGGACCCTAGGCTGGGAAGAAGATTCACGCAGCCCAGTAATTCACCCGATGGGAAAGGTGTCTTCAGGAACCGTTCCCCAGCCGCTCCAGAATCGGGGTACTAGTGCAACGAGGGGGATAGGACGTCCCAAAACCGTCCAGAAAATCCCAAGCGTGAACCCTGAGCGCAAGCTCACCTTGCTAGTCACGCAGGTGAGCGGGACCTGAGTAGTTCTAGGCGAAAGGGATCCACCTAAGAGACACACTGTGCCAAGGAACAAGGCTTCAGACAAACCAGCAACACCAAAGGGGCACGGACCCAGCGTGCTCGTCCAACAGCAACGGAGCATACAAGAGTTTGGTTTACCTGGTGTCAGCGTCAGTGACTTTGGACTGTGTAAGTACCTGATATCCCTCTACTCCCGACGGGTCCCCCTGTTCAATCCATCAGCGAGTCCCGGGACACCACTCCCCTGCCCTTGGAGGGGTTAACATCTCTAGCTGCCACACCATCGCCAGCGGGCTCCCCAAACAGCAGCGGTGGTCCCTCACGTTACCACGCACCGTGGGTGGTGTCACGAATATTATCCCGTTCACTATCCACAAACAATCCCCCCTTTTTATTCCGGGTAGCCGCGCGACCCCGCCTCGGATCCGGAGACCCCTCGAGCCACTGTGGATCCAGTCTGAGCAGCCCGTCGGCTGTCGCGGGGGCGGCACACAGTTCCAGCTCCATACACTGAATGAATTCTGCTATCAGGGACCTACTAACATCTGACCACTGGAGGTCTCTGATGTCGGACCCCACTAATCTGAAATCGATGACCTGAATTAATATGTCATCAATATCCAGGACCTGGAACAGGCAGATTAATCAAGACAGTGCTGGATCATGACCTGTAGTTGTCTATCACCAAAATATATGTATAAGGTAGAGATGAGCGCATCAGGCACAATTTGAAAGAATTATCAGCAAATTTAATGTCCCTTATTATGCTCTGGGATCTGATAGGTAAAAAATAAAGAAAATTCCTATACTTGTGTAGAAGGGACGGTGGGTTGCGGTGGTGGTCGCAGCGGGTACTGCTGTATGGCCGCCGCGCAGCCCTGGATCAGCACTTTCCATTCCATTCCACGGGAAGGGTTGCTGGGACTTGTGGTGCAAGACACTCACTTCCAGGCCGAAGGCCAGGACTGGTTTTGGCTTCTTCGGGGCCGTCTCGCAGCTGCCGACTGCAGCAGGCGCCAGTGTCCTCAAACACCACACACAGACGAGATTCTTCTGAACCAAAACTTTCTCTTTACTGAACATAGTCATAAACGGTCTTATATCTCACCAGCTATATAAAGTGAAAGCTGCACACCAAATTAAGAGAAATATGAATAAGCATAACTGCTCTATAATACATAAAGAAATTAAAACACAATTAGCGATATGAAAAATTGGAAAACATGAAAAATATGACATTGCATGACTGCTAAGGATCATTTGAAAAAAAGAGATATTTTGCTAATATATTGATCAACTCATTACTGCCCGATAACCACTTCATGGTAATCTCATAGAGGTAACATTTGGTTAGGGACCCGATAAATAAGAGATTACCATGAAGTGGTCATCAGGCAGTAATGATTTGATCAATACATTAGCAAAATATGTCTTTTTTTCAAATAATCCTTAGCAGTCATGCAATGTCATATTTTTCAATTCTTCATATGGCTAATTGTGTTTTTCATTTCTTTATGTATTACTAGCTATACTACCCGGCTTCGCCCTGGTTAATAACTGCTGTTAACAAAATAGAATGTATTAACACAAATGTATTCTGCACACAAAAACCACAAAACAAATAGATTTAAATGTAATTATAATGTCTGTCTCCCCCTCTGTATATATCTCTTGGTCTAGCTGTACTACCCGGCTTTGCCCGGGTTAATAACTGCTGTTAACAAAATAGAATGTATTAACATTCCCGGGATAGAATGTATAATAAATAGAATGTATTAACGCCTGGGATAGTAACTGTCTCTCTGTTTCTCTCCCATTCTCTGTCTATATCTCTCTGTCTTTCTCTCTATCTCTTTGTCTGTCTGTCTCTTTGTCTGTCTGTCTCTGACTGTCTCTGTCTCTTTCTCCGTCTGTCTCAATCTCTTTCCCTGTCTGTCTATCTCTTTCCCTGTCTGTTTATCTCTGTCACTTTCCCTGTCTGTCTCTTTCCCTCTCTTTCCCTGTCTGTCTCTTTCCCTGTGTCTGTCTCTTTACCTGTCTGTGTCTGTCTCTTAACCTGTCTCTCTCTTTCCCTGTCTGTCTCTTTCCCTGTCAGTCTGTCTCTTTTTCTGTGTCTGTCTCTTTTTGTCTGTCTCTTACCCTGTCTGTGTCTGTCTGTTTCACTGGCTGCATTGTGACACGCCAACATTCCATTTAAGGGCGTGGCTGCGCATTCTTCTTATGTTCTGGCTGCACTGTATCTCCCAGCTCCATTCGCTTTAATGGAGACAGGTTGTTTGGTGAATAACTGTAAAGCGCGGGGTTAAAATTTCCCCTCAAAACATAGCCTATCACGCTCTCGGGGTCCAGAAGTGTGAGTGTGCAAAATTTTGTGGCTGTAGCTGCGACGGTGCAGATGCCAATCCCGGACATACACACACACACACACACACACACATTCAGCTTTATATATTAGATAGAGCAGTTAGGCTAATGTATTGATCAAATCATTACTGCCCAATAACCAATTCACGGTAATCTCTTATTTATCGGGTCCCTAACCAAATGTTACCTTTATGAGATTACCATGGAGTGGTCATCGGGCAGTAATGACTTGATCAATATATTAGCAAAATATCTCTTTTTTTCAAATAATCCTTAGCAGTCATGCAAAGTCATATTTTACAATTTTTCAAATTTTTCATAAGGCTAATTGTGTTTTTCATTTCTTTATGTATTATAGAGCAGTTATGCTTATTCATATTTCTCTGAATTTGGTGTGCAGATTTCACTTTATATAGATTGTGTATTTTTTAGCTAGCACCCTGTTCACATTTGCAATGATGTTCCAGCAGTCTTTTTGATTGTTACATCTCACCAGTGGCATGCACATCTTATTTCTGTTACAGCGGGTAGACACGTCAAATTACACAGTCCTCTGGATTTCTACTCCAGTTCTTCACTGTGGTCGCCATTAGCAACCGGAGTTACTCTCAATTTACCGCCAAGCCACTTCCCTGGTACTCTGTTCCTAGAGCCCCTCATCCCCTCCCTCATCTTCATACTTTTGGACAGATTCATATTGCCGCACGGGTGTCCGTCTCCCACCCACAGGGATAGCTATAAGCCGTGACAAGGGTCCCTGGGGATGGCACTCTATTGTCCCAGTTTATCAGGATCTACGCCTCCTGCGGAGCCCACTGACCTTTAGCCTGGAGAGGGGGTTCGTTTGGTATATGCCAGGGGCAGCCACCATCCAAGCCATCCGGACTTTACCCTTTTGGGACGTGGTTCGGTCAGCCCACCTCTCACCAGGGTCCCACGTGTCTGGTGCCGGGATACGACCCAGAGGGTCAGAATCACCTCTCCTGGGGGCTTCTCCTCACACAGGTGTGGGTCTCTCTACACTGCTCTCTGGGACTCTCCTGTCATTTCATGTATTCCTAGGTTTTTTACTAACTAAGCTCCTCCCAGCCATTAGCTCTCCCTAGCCTGAGAGCACCAAGGGAAGTAGCTTATCCCATGTGGCCATCTAGTGGCCGCACACAGAATATATCATAAACCGTATCTACAGTATTATATCAACATTAAACAGTACATTTACAGGCACGGGATTTGCAGGTCTTGGGCGGCAGAGCCTTACACCCCCTTACAGTTGCCTCACCGCTCACCTCTCCGGCCACTACCTCCTTACCGTCACCCATCTGCTCCTCGTTGCATCTTCAGATTGCCACCATTTGTGTTGAATTCATTTGGTCTCTCATGTTGGGCCAGGACTTCGTGGTCTAATGAGTCCTTGGAAGGTTATTCGCAAGTGTGTGTCATGACGTCATGGTATATGCCAAAATCTAGAATTTATGCACTGAAGATTCCCGAGGAATTAATTGCAAGAGTTGCTGATCTGAAGATGTGACGAGGACTGGAAGAGTGATTGTGAGGAGTGGAGGAGCTGGAGATGTGAGCGATAAAGTGAGTATAAGGATTTTTATTTTAGAATTTTGATGGACATTTTGCTTAATACGTGTGGAAGTGAAATATAAAAAGTCTGCATTTTGGTGAATGTAAATTTTTGGCGAACTCCAGTAGAATTCCATTTGAATGTATTCGCTCAGCTCCAGTATGGGAAGTGTTTAGAAATGCGAAAAATGTACCGCCAGTTACTAACAGCAAAAAACAAAATAGAGTAGGAGTTTTGTTTATTAATCTTTATTGCAGTTCTATGAATTTAGGTGAGAGAGAGAGCGCTGCTCAAACCCCGCTCAACACTACTCGTGAAATATTGATTCTATTCTTCGGTTTTTATGTAGGTACCTTTTTTAACCACTTTAACAGTTCCAATGCTTTTCCACTTCTTAGCCAGGATGTCTATGGCACGGTTAATTGCCTCCTTCAATTTCGGAGGATACCGTTGATGCAATTTAGTGAGGGCCCTCAACTCTTTAAACACATGACATAATGCCGTCGGATAGAGTTCTTCATAGGGTAAAGCGTCTCTTATCATAGTGAGGTGCTCCAGGAGAGCGTCCAAATCATGAACCATAAACAGTAATTTAAAAAAAGTGAATATCATCTTCACCAGATAAACCGGTTCTTTTTGCCCAAGTTGTTCATATATCTTGCAGTATTTTCCTCTATTTAACAGCTCTTCTACATTTTTACATCCGACGTAAGGAAGACAATGCAACAAGGCTGCAATACTGGCTGCCTTAACCTGCTGGTTTTTGCTGTGTAACATTATCAGTAAGGCTGCTAGGTAACTCCTGATGTGTTGGCTGAAGTCTTTCTTGCTCTGGTTACAGTTCTTGGCGAGATCAGCAAATAGTGAAGCGGCGTATACCTGGACCAGAGGGTTCGAGTGGTTTAGATAGCAAGTACAAAGATTGACAATCTCCCCAAAAGTATTACCAAGTTTTGATCTTTTCAGCAAGGTGACTAATTTTGACAGGACTTGTAAGATGTTGATGATATCTTTTGGATTCTTACAACCATATAATTTCCTGCGCAGGCAGTCAAATATGAAGTCTTTCAGTTGATGCACCTCGGTAGGGGCACCTTTACAAGCATTACCAATAGCTTCTGTAACATGGCAGACCTCAAGCTCATCCGAGCTGTAAGTTTTTAAAGCCATTAATGAGATTAAATTTTTTGCCACATTCTTCTCCAGGTTAGGATGGTGTAGGAGCTCCGAGACGAACATGACACTGGTGATTCTGCTTGTTCTGAATGAATATCTCATTGGTATACGCAGGTAAGGGATGAGTTTCCTCCTTTCCTCATCAGTTAAGACACAAGTAATATAATGACACATCGCAGCCTGCGTAGTGTCTGTGTCATGGAAGAGAACAAAGTCATCCTGGTAGTTTCTGAACCCATACATGGGGTGCAGAAGGTGATAGAAAAAATCATAGCTTCTCTCTTTCCAGTCTCTGCTGGATTTGGTGGAAATCAGGTCCAATACCTTGAACGAGCTGCTTGGTGGATGCTCTTCATCCTTTTCCAAACGCTCCATGACTTCTTCACCGCTATAAATTGCAATATTAGCCAGGAGCGTCATAGCTGCGCCAGTTATTCCGGGTTGTCTCTTACTTTCCGCTCTCCGCATGTGGCGGTAGGTCTGATCGATAAGTTCACTAGTCAGAAAGCTGGCAGTCTCCACTCCGACAGAGCTTACAGTTGACAAGAACAGGAGGGCATTCATCAAATCCTGTCCATCCAGATCACGCAGATGTTTGATTAGATCGCTGGTCATTGTCTTTATTACTCCAAGCTCAAATGATGAGACAATGCCTGGAATACTGTCCTCCAGAAGAGGGACACTGAGCAGGTCCAGCGAGGCCAACAGCTTTTTACAGCGATTGCTGGATCCCATGCTGCAATGTTTACAGCGATCGCTGGATACCATGATGCAATGATTCATCATAAATAATCAGACGTAATCTGCCAAAAAATTCAAAATGATATTAGAGGAAACATCAGGTAAATTATAAGTAATAGAAGATAAATGCAAAAAAATAAAATTATATTTCAAATTACAGAATTACAGTCCTCAAATTTCAGTAATTTTTTATACTGATGTGTAATGGCCTAAGGAACTCTCAGATGTTCCAGGACTGACGGCACCGGACCCTACAGGGTGGTCTCACCGGTGCCCATGGGTAACACAAGGAAAAAAAGGGTGTCCATGGCTCAGATACAGAGAATCTGCTGTTATCTTCAACTGTGGAAAACAGATGGCGCTTTTATTTTTACATATGTTACCCATGGGCACTGGGGGTGTCACCGTCCCGGGTAAGGTAAGTCCTGAGGTGGTTTAGCCTTTTTATGCCATTGCCCGTCAATGTACAACATTCCTGAAGATGGAGATAACTTTCAAGACCCAAAACAAAAGTCTGAATCAGCCCCCTCTCCACCCCAAAAAATTAATAATCAACCTGGACTCCTAAATCCAGACATTCATGTATTAGTTATAGGCCAAAAGTAAGAGATTTAGTAAAATAAAACTCCTCTAACCTGATCTGTTCCTGGTAATAGTCACAATAAGTCGTATGACAGGATTGAGCTGATAAAGCAGGAGGACAACCTGAAACAGCAGAATTTAGAGAAAGTATTCACTACATGAGACCTCTACCTCCAACAAAGCGCATAAATCAATAGTATAAGTGACTATAAGTAGCTTTGTCTTAAGGGTACTTTACACGCTGCGATATCGGTACCGATATCGCTAGCGAGCGTACCCGCCCCCGTCGGTTGTGCGTCCCGGTCAAATCGCCGCCTGTGGCGCACAACATCGCTAACAACCGTCACACGGATTTACCTTCCCTGCGACGTCTCTCTGCCCAGCGATCCACCTCCTTTCTAAGGGGGCGATTCGTGCGGCGTCACAGCGACGTAACACTGCAGCTGTCCAATAGCAGAGGAGGGGCGGGGATGAGCGGCCGGAACATGCCGCCCACCTTCTTTCTTCCTCATTGCCGGTGGACGGAGGTAAGGATATGTTCGTCGTTCCTGCGGTGTCACACGTAGCGATGTGTGCTGCCGCAGGAATGACGACCAACATCGTACCTGCAGCAGCAACAATATTTTGAAAAGGAGCGACGTGTCAACTAGCAACGATTTTCCATGTTTTTGCGCTCGTTGATCGTCGCTCCTTGGTGTCACACGCTGCGATGTCGCTAACGGTGCCGGATGAGCGCCACTAAAGACGTGACCCCGACGATATATCGTTAGCGATGTCGCAGCGTGTAAAGCACCCTATATATCTTATCAGAGAAATCAACGTCATTGTATCCTCAGGAGTCGATTCTTCCCTTCCTTTGTCTCCTGACCTCATTACCTCTGAATAAACTGCTCAGCACAGAGATATCACAAGTTGGGAGTGAGAGGAGGAGCGCAGCCCGGAATAAGCACAGAAACATGGTCCGGCAGGTTCCTAGCAGGTGTATTCGCTTATACCAGAGCTGCAGTCACAGCTACAATGCTCAGTACTGCTGTATAATCTCCTCCATGCCTCTGTGCTGGCTAAGGAAAGAGCTGAAAATACTTATTGTATGGGAGACACTAGATCAAAGCCAATGGCAAATTACACATAGTGCCTGTAGTTAGAAAACTGGAAAATGACGCAAAATACCATGTAATGGGCAGAAATAGCGCCGCTCCTCACATCATACACACAGTACAACTTATTCCTAAGTGTCACATAAAAGTCTAGTTACCCTTTTCCTACTTTACTCTTCTAGTTGATCCCAGTAATCTGTTCTCAATAGTAATACTAGAGGATTTAGCTCGTATTTCAGTAACAGAAAGGATCTTCTGGTCACGATTTCAGCTCTGTAATCTATATATATAATTGCCTTATTCTGTCTGTCTGTCTGTCATGCTCCAAAATTGTGTCACGGTGACATTGTGTCACCGTGACATGTCCTTACGGTGACACAAAGCTGATTGGCCGCTGGGTTCGCCATGGCCCCGCCCCCCCACACGGATTGGCCTCTCGCCCCGGCTGCGCCCCCACACGGATTGGCCAGCCGCTCGCCCAGGCTCTGCCCCCTCCACAGATTGGCCTCTCGCCCCGGCACCCTGCAGGCATTGGCAACTCGCCCACGCCACGCCCCGCCCCCTCACGCAATAGACGTTAGCTCTCGCCCCCCCCCCCCCGCATTGCCCAAACTGACACGGTCACGGAGCCACGGATCCCAGGTGAGTACTGTACTCCCCCCCCTTTCCCCCCTCACCAACGGGAGCCCACATCAGCGTACGCCGCCGTATGCTGGTGTGGGCTCCCGTGCGAGCGGGGGACGTGTTGCGCTGGTAACCATGCTTGCATAGTTACCAGTAAATCAAGGTCCTGCAGCGGCGGGACTTCCACACGCACAAACATAACAGCACACACACACGCATCATCAGATCATCACTCACATCAGATCGCACTCACTCTCACAAACACCTCACACACACCTCACACACACATCGCATCCACACACTCACAGCATCCGGCGATATCGCTTGCTTCTCGGCCTCGATACTGTGCTGTGAGCTTCCAGGACCTGCCGGAGGATCACATGGCCAGAAGCATGTGATATCTCCCGGATGTTGTGACTGTGAGCGCGTATGTGCGATATCGTCAGTGTCTGTGTGTGTGAGTGTATGCGATCGGGTGTGTGTGAGTGTATGCGATCGGGTGTGTGTGAGTGGATGCGATCGGGTGTGTGTGAGTGGATGCGATCGGGTGTGTGAGTGTCGGCAGAGGAGCACGGCGTGCTGGAGGAGGCTGGGAGCAAAGAGGCTGATCATGGGGGAGGCTGGAAGGAGAGAGGCTGATGCTGGTGGAGGCTGATGCTTGGGGAGGCTGATGCTGGGGGAGACTGGGAGCGGAAGGCTGATGCTGAGGGAGGCTGGGAGGGGGAGGCTGGGAGGAAGGAGGCTGGGAGGAGAGAGGCTGATCCTGGGGAAGGCTGGGAAAGGGAGGCTGATGCTGAGGGAGGCTGGAAGGAGAGAGGCTGATGCTGGGGGAGGCTGGAAGGAGAGAGGCTGAGGCTGGGAGGAGAGAGGCTGATGCTGGGGAAGGCTGATGCTGAGGGAGGCTGGGAGGGGAAAGCTGATGCTGGGGAAGGCTGGGAGGAGAGAGGCTGATCCTGGGGAAGGCTGGGAGAGGGAGGCTGATGCTGGAGGAGGATGGAAGGAGAGAGGCTGATGCTGGCGGAGGCTGATGCTGGGGGAGGCTGGTGGAGGCTGATGCTTGGGGAGGCTGGGAGAGGGAGGCTGATGCTGAGGGAGGCTGGGAGAGGTAGGCTGAGGCTGAGAGAAGAGAGGCTGATGCTGGGGGAGGCTGGTAGAGGGAGGCTGATGCTGGGGGAGGGTGGGAGGAGGGAGGCTGGGAGGAGAGAGGCTGATGCTGGGGAAGGCTGGGAAGAGAGAGGCTGATGCTGGGAGGAGAGAGGCTGATGCTAGGATGAGAGAGGCTGATGCTGGGAGGAGAGAGGCTGATGCTGGGAGGAGAGAGGCTGATGCTGGGGGCAGAGAAGCTGATGCTGGGGGCAGAGAAGCTGATGCTGGGGGCAGAGAGGCTGATGCTGGTGCAGCATGGGGGATGGAGCACGATGGGGGGGTGCGCAGCATCGGGGATGGAGCATGATGGGGGGGTGCGCAGCATCGGGGATGGAGCACGATGGGGAGTTCACAGCATGGGGGATGGAGCACGTTTGGGAGTGCGCAGCATGGCGGGTGGAGCACGTTTGGGAGTGCGCAGCATGGGAGATGGAGCACGATGGGGGGTGTGCAGCATAGGGGATGGAGCACGATAGGGAGTGCGCTGCATGGGGGATGGAGCACGATGGGGAGTGCGGAGTATGGCGGATGGAGCACGTTTGGGAGTGCGCAGCATGGCGGATGGAGCACGTTTGGGAGTGCGCAGCATGGCGGATGGAGCACGTTTGGGAGTGCGCAGCATGGGAGATGGAGCACGATGGGGGGTGCGCAGCATAGGGGATGGAGCACGATGGGGGGTGCGCAGCATAGGGGATGGAGCACGATGGGGAGTGCGCTGCATGGGGGATGGAGCACGTTTGGGAGTGCGCACCTCCCCCCAACACACACACACACACACACACGCACGCACGAGCGCGCACTGCACAACACACCACACACCACACACACACACACACACTGGGAACCACAAACAACTGCCCTACACAGACACCCACACACACAGACAACGCTGCACACACACAACAACCAACACACAAACACCGCGGCACACACAAATATACGCACATACCGCACAACACACACATTGCACAAAACATACCTCCCCCCAAAACACACCACACACACACAAACCGCACAACACACACACAACGCTACAGACACACAGCGCTCCACAAACAACGCAACACACGCAACACACATACAACACCGCTCTCACCCCCCGTCACACCCAGACAACACCCAGAACATGTACAGCCCCTACACAAACACTTGGTAACTACACACAACAACATTATATATATATAACAAAAATCATACATGAACTACACAATACGTAAATTCTAGAATACCCGATGCGTAGAATCGGGCCACCTTCTAGTAGATTAATAATGTTATAATGAACGATGGATCAGTCAGATATTATTCTTGTATTTTTATACAGGACGTGTTATTATATTACACTCAGAATACTTACACTAATAGCTGGTGAATGCTCCAATACAAACAGAACTGTGACACCGGTCACACAGTGGAGTGTTTATTCCAACCTATAATATAATATGATATTGATAGTCGTTAGATGGAAGGAAGAAAAGGACCCAGGAGCCCCGCGCCTCGGCCATTCTACTCACTGGAAAGATGTCTGGTGTTCCGCTCCGATCCCGTACGCGCTGAAGGTCTCTTCTCAGCTGGTGCAGGGCGTCCACTGACTTCCCCTCTTGGAGGTGATCATCAACCAGGAAAAATCAGGATGAAATCTGAAAAAGACAAAAAAAATTAATGCCATAATGCATGGAGCCATAATACATAGATGCATAATATATGGTGCCATAATACTTGGAGCCATAATACATGGTGCCATTCTACATGGAGCCTTAATACGTGGAGCCATAATACGTGGAGCCATAATACTTGGAGCCATAATACTTGGAGCCATAATACATAGAGCCATAATACATAGAGCCATAATACGTGGAGCCATAATACTTGGAGCCATAATATTTGGAACCATAATACATGGAACCATAATACATGGAACCATATTACATGGAGCCGTAATACATGGAGCCGTAATACTTGGAGCCGTAATACATAGAGCCATAATACTTGGAGCCATAATACTTGGAGCCATAATACTTGGAGCCATAATACTTGGAGCCATAATACTTGCAGCCATAATACTTGCAGCCATAATACTTGGAGCCATAATACTTGGAGCCATAATACATGGAGCCATAATACTTGCAGCCATAATACTTGCAGCCATAATACTTGCAGCCATAATACATGGTGCCTTAATACATGGATCCATAATACTTGGAGCCATAATACATGGTGCCTTAATACATGGATCCATAACACATGGATCCATAACACATGGATCCATAACACATGGAGCCATAACACATGGAGCCATAATACTTGGAGCCATAATACTTGGAGCCATAATACTTGGAGCCATAATACATAGAACCATAATAAATAGAGCCATAATACATAGAGCCTTAATACGTGGGGCTATAATACTTGGAGCCATAATATATGGAGCCACAATATATTGTGCCATAATACATGGAGCCTTAGTACATGGAGCCATAATACTTGGAGCCATAATACTTGGAGCAGTAATACATGGAGCCTTTGTCTCCTGACCTCATTACCTCTGAATAAACTGCTCAGCACAAAGATATCACAAGTTAGGAGTAAGAGGAGGAGCGTGGCCCGGAGTAAGCACAGAAACATGGTCCTACAGGTTTCTAGCAGGTGTATTCGCTTATACCAGAGCTGCAGTCACAGCTACAATGCTCAGTACTGCTGTATAATCTCCTCCATGCCTCTGTGCTGCCTAAGGAAAGCTGAAAATACTTATTGTATGGGAGACACTGGATCAAAGCCAACGGCAAATTACACATAGTGCCTGTAGGGAGAAAACTGGAAAATGACGCAAAATACCATGTAATGGGCAGAAATAGCGCCGCTCCTCACATCATACACACAGTACAACTTATTCCTAAATGTCACATAAAAGTCTAGTTACCTTTTTCCTACTTTACTCTTCTAGTTGATCCCAGTAATCTGTTCTCAATAGTAATACTAGAGGATTTAGCTCGTATCTCAGTAACAGAAAGGATCTTCTTCTGGTCACGATTTCAGCTCTGTAATAGATTAATAATGTTATAATGAACGATGGATGAGTCAGATTTTATTCTTGTATTTTTATACAGGACATGTTATTATATTACACTCAGAATACTTACACTAATAGCTGGTGAACGCTCCAATACAAACAGAACTGTGACACCGGTCACACAGTGGAGTGTTTATTCCAACCTATAATATAATATGATATTGATAGTCGTTAGATGGAAGGAAGAAAAGGACCCAGGAGCCCCGCGCCTCGGCCATTCTACTCACTGGAAAGATGTCTGGTGTTCTGCTCCGATCCCGTACACGCTGGAGGTCTCTTCTCAGCTGGTGCAGGGCGTCCACTGACTTCCCCTCTTGGAGGTGATCATCAACCAGGAAAAATCAGGATGAAATCTGAAAAAGACAAAAAAAATTAATGCCATAATGCATGGAGCCATAATACATAGATGCATAATATATGGTGCCATAATACTTGGAGCCATAATACATGGTGCCATTCTACATGGAGCCTTAATACGTGGAGCCATAATACGTGGAGCCATAATACTTGGAGCCATAATACATAGAGCCATAATACATAGAGCCATAATACGTGGAGCCATAATACTTGGAGCCATAATATTTGGAACCATAATACATGGAACCATATTACATGGAGCCGTAATACATGGAGCCGTAATACTTGGAGCCGTAATACATAGAGCCATAATACTTGGAGCCATAATACTTGGAGCCATAATACTTGGAGCCATAATACTTGGAGCCATAATACTTGCAGCCATAATACTTGCAGCCATAATACTTGCAGCCATAATACATGGAGCCATAATACATGGAGCCATAATACTTGGAGCCATAATACATGGAGCCATAATACATGGAGCCATAATACATGGAGCCATAATACTTGGAGCCATAATACATGGTGCCTTAATACATGGATCCATAATACTTGGAGCCATAATACATGGTGCCTTAATACATGGATCCATAACACATGGATCCATAACACATGGATCCATAACACATGGAGCCATAACACATGGAGCCATAATACTTGGAGCCATAATACTTGGAGCCATAATACTTGGAGCCATAATACATAGAACCATAATAAATAGAGCCATAATACATAGAGCCTTAATACGTGGGGCTATAATACTTGGAGCCATAATATATGGAGCCACAATATATTGTGCCATAATACATGGAGCCTTAGTACATGGAGCCATAATACTTGGAGCCAGAATACTTGGAGCAGTAATACATGGAGCCTTTGTCTCCTGACCTCATTACCTCTGAATAAACTGCTCAGCACAAAGATATCACAAGTTAGGAGTAAGAGGAGGAGCGTGGCCCGGAGTAAGCACAGAAACATGGTCCTACAGGTTTCTAGCAGGTGTATTCGCTTATACCAGAGCTGCAGTCACAGCTACAATGCTCAGTACTGCTGTATAATCTCCTCCATGCCTCTGTGCTGCCTAAGGAAAGCTGAAAATACTTATTGTATGGGAGACACTGGATCAAAGCCAACGGCAAATTACACATAGTGCCTGTAGGGAGAAAACTGGAAAATGACGCAAAATACCATGTAATGGGCAGAAATAGCGCCGCTCCTCACATCATACACACAGTACAACTTATTCCTAAATGTCACATAAAAGTCTAGTTACCTTTTTCCTACTTTACTCTTCTAGTTGATCCCAGTAATCTGTTCTCAATAGTAATACTAGAGGATTTAGCTCGTATCTCAGTAACAGAAAGGATCTTCTTCTGGTCACGATTTCAGCTCTGTAATAGATTAATAATGTTATAATGAACGATGGATGAGTCAGATTTTATTCTTGTATTTTTATACAGGACGTGTTATTATATTACACTCAGAATACTTACACTAATAGCTGGTGAACGCTCCAGTACAAACAGAACTGTGACACCGGTCACACAGTGGAGTGTTTATTCCAACCTATAATATAATATGATATTGATAGTCGTTAGATGGAAGGAAGAAAAGGACCCAGGAGCCCGCGCCTCGGCCATTCTACTCACTGGAAAGATGTCTGGTGTTCTGCTCCGATCCCGTACACGCTGGAGGTCTCTTCTCAGCTGGTCCAGGGCGTCCACTGACTTCCCCTCTGGGAGGTGATCCTCAACCAGGAAAAATCAGGATTAAATCTGAAAAAGACAAAAAAAATGAATGCCATAATACATTGAGCCATAATACATAGATGCATAATATATGGTGCCAAAATACTTGGAGCCATAATTCATGGAGCCATAATACATGGAGCCATAATACATGGAGCCTTAATACATGGAGCCATAATACATGGAGCCATAATACATGGAGCTATAATACATGGAGCCATAATACATGGAGACATAATACATGGAGCCATAATACTTGGAGCCATAATACATGGAGCCATAATACATGAAGCCATAATACATGGGGCCATAATACTTGGAACCATAATACTAGAAGCCGTAATACATGGAGACATAATACATAGAGCCATATTACTTAGAGCCATAATATATAGAGCCATAATACTTAGAGCCATAATACATGGAGCCATAATACATGGAGCCATAATACATGGGGCCATAATACATGGAGCCATAATACTTGGAACCATAATACTAGAAGCCGTCATACATGGAGCCATAATACATGGAGCCATAATACATGGAGCCATAATACTTGGAACCATAATACTAGAAGCCGCAATACATGGCGCCATAATACTTGGAGCCATAATACATGGAGCCACAATACTTGGAGCCATAATCTTTGGAGCTATAATCCTTGGAGCCGTAATACATGCAGCCATAATACTTGGAGCCATAATACATGGAGCCATAATACTTGGAGCCATAATACATGGAACCATATTACTTGGAGCCATAATACATGGAGCAATAATACATGGAGCCATAATACATGGGGCCATAATACATGGAGCCATAATACATGGAGCCATAATACATGGAGCCATAATACATGGAGCCATAATACATAGAGCCATATTACTTGGAGCCATAGTACATGGAGCAAGAATACATGGAGCCATAATACATGGTGCCATAATACATGGCGTCTTAATACATGGAGACATAATACATGGAGCCATAGTACATGGTGCTATACTAAATCGAGCCTTAATACATGGAGCCATAATATTTGGGGCTATAATACTTGGAGCCATAATACATGGAGCCATAATACGTAGAGCCTTAATATATAGAGCCATAATACTTAGAGCCATAATACATGGCGCCTTAATACATGGAGACATAATACATGGAGCCATAGTACATGGTGCCATATTAAATAGAGCCTTAGTACATGGAGCCATAATACTTGGAGCCATAATACTTGGAGCCATAATACTTGGAGCCATAATGCTTGGAGCCATAATACATGGAGCCATAATACTTAGAGCCATAATACATGGAGCCATAATGCATGGAGCCATAATACAGAGAGCCATATTACTTGGAGCCTTAATACATGGCGCCTTAATACATGGAGCCATAATACATAGTGCCATACTACATGGAGCCTTAGTACATAGAGCCATATTACTTGGAGCCATAGTACATGGAGCAAGAATACATGGAGCCATAATACATGGTGCCATAATACATGGCGTCTTAATACATGGAGACATAATACATGGAGCCATAGTACATGGTGCTATACTAAATCGAGCCTTAATACATGGAGCCATAATATTTGGGGCTATAATACTTGGAGCCATAATACATGGAGCCATAATACGTAGAGCCTTAATATATAGAGCCATAATACTTAGAGCCATAATACATGGCGCCTTAATACATGGAGACATAATACATGGAGCCATAGTACATGGTGCCATATTAAATAGAGCCTTAGTACATGGAGCCATAATACTTGGAGCCATAATACTTGGAGCCATAATACTTGGAGCCATAATGCTTGGAGCCATAATACATGGAGCCATAATACTTAGAGCCATAATACATGGAGCCATAATGCATGGAGCCATAATACAGAGAGCCATATTACTTGGAGCCTTAATACATGGCGCCTTAATACATGGAGCCATAATACATAGTGCCATACTACATGGAGCCTTAGTACATAGAGCCATAATACTTGGAGCCATAATACTTGGAGCCATAATGCTTGGAGCCATAATACATGGAGCCATAATACTTAGAGCCATAATACATGGAGCCATAATGCATGGAGCCATATCACAGAGAGCCATATTACTTGGAGCCTTAATACATGGCGTCTTAATACATGGAGCCATAATACATAGTGCCATACTACATGGAGCCTTAGTACATAGAGCCATAATACTTGGAGCCATAATACATGGAGCCGTAATACATGGCGCCTTAATACATGGCGCCTTAATACATGGAGCCATAATACATGGTGCCATACTACATGGTGCCATACTACATGGAGCCTTAGTACATAGAGCCATAATACTTGGAGCCATAATACATGGAGCCGTAATACATGGCGCCATAATACATGGAGACATAATACATGGAGCCATAATACTTGGAGCCATAATACATGGAGCCGTAATACATGGCGCCATAATACATGGTGCCTTAATATATGGAGCCATAATACTTGGAGCCATAATACTAGAAGCCGTAATACATGGAGTCATAATACTTGGAGCCATAATCCTTGGAGCCATAATACATGCAGCCGTAATACATGGAGCCATAATACATGGAGCCATAATACATGGAGCCATAATACATGGCGCCTTAATACATGGATGGAGCCATAATACTTGGAGCCATAATACAGAGATACATAATACATGGAGCCATAATACTTGGAGCCATAATACATAGAGCTATAGTACTTGGAGCCATAATACTTGGAGCCATAATGCTTGGAGCCATAATGCTTGGAGCCATAATGCTTGGAGCCTTAATACTTGGAGCCATTATACATGGAGCCATAATACTTGGCGCCATGATTCATGGAGCCATAATACATAGAGCCATAATACTTAGAGCCATAATACATGAAGCAATAATACTTGGAGCCATAATACAGAGAGCCATATTACCTGGAGCCTTAGTACATGGAGCCATAATATTTGGAGCCATAATACTTGGAGCAGTAATACATGGAGCCTTTGTCTCCTGACCTCATTACCTCTGAATAAACTGCTCAGCACAGAGATATCACAAGTTAGGAGTGAGAGGAGGAGCGCGGCCCGGAGTAAGCACAGAAACATGGTCCTGCAGGTTTCTAGCAGGTGTATTCGCTTATACCAGAGCTGCAGTCACAGCTACAATGCTCAGTACTGCTGTATAATCTCCTCCATGCCTCTGTGCTGACTAAGGAAAGAGCTGAAAATACTTATTGTATGGGAGACACTGGATCAAAGCCAACGGCAAATTACACATAGTGCCTGTAGGGAGAAAACTGGAAAATGACGCAAAATACCATGTAATGGGCAGAAATAGCGCCGCTCCTCACATCATACACACAGTACAACTTATTCCTAAATGTCACATAAAAGTCTAGTTACCCTTTTCCTACTTTACTCTTCTAGTTGATCCCAGTAATCTGTTCTCAATAGTAATACTAGAGGATTTAGCTCGTATCTCAGTAACAGAAAGGATCTTCTTCTGGTCACGATTTCAGCTCTGTAATAGATTAATAATGTTATAATGAACGATGGATCAGTCAGATTTTATTCTTGTATTTTTATACAGGACGTGTTATTATATTACACTCAGAATACTCACACTAATAGTGAATGCTGGTGAATGCTCCAATACAAACAGAACTGTGACACCGGTCACACAGTGGAGTGTTTATTCCAACCTATAATATAATATGATATTGATAGTCGTTAGATGGAAGGAAGAAAAGGACCCAGGAGCCCGCGCCTCGGCCATTCTACTCACTGGAAAGATGTCTGGTGTTCTGCTCCGATCCTGTACACGCTGGAGGTCTCTTCTCAGCTGGTGCAGGGCGTCCACTGACTTCCCCTCTGGGAGGTGATCCTCAACCAGGAAAAATCAGGATTAAATCTGAAAAAGACAAAAAAAATATTAATGCCATAATACATGGAGATATTATACATGGAGCCATAATACATGGAGCCATAATACATGGAGCCATAATACATGGAGCCATAAAGCCATAATACTTGGAGCCATAATACTTGGAGCCATAATACTTGGAGCCATAATACATGGAGTCCTAATACTTGGAGCCATAATACATGGAGTCATAATACTTGGAGACATAATACTTGGAGCCAATACATGGAGCCATAATCCTTGGAGCCATAATACATGGAGACATAATACTTGGAGCCATAAAACATGGAGCCATAATACTTGGAGCCGTAATACATGGAGCCGTAATACATGGAGCCATAATACTTGGGTGCCATAATACATGGAGCCGTAATACATGGAGCCGTAATACATGGAGTCATAATACTTGGAGCAATACATAGAGCCATAATACATGGAGCCGTAATACATGGAGCCGTAATACATGGAGCCGTAATACATGGAGCCATAATATATGGAGCCATAATTCTTGGGTGCCATAATACATGGAGCCGTAATACATGGAGCCATAATACATGGAGGCATAATACTTGGAACCATAATACATGGAGCCATAATACATAGATCCATAATACATGGAGCCGTAATACATGGAGCCGTAATACATGGAGCCATAATACATGGAGCCATAATACATAGAGCCATAATACATGGAGCCGTAATACATGGAGCCATAATACATGGAGCCGTAATACATGGAGCCATAATACATGGAACCATATTACATGGAGACATACAGTGCCTACAAGTAGTATTCAACCCCCTGCAGATTTAGCAGGTTTGATAAGATGCAAATAAGTTAGAGCCTGCAAACTTCAAACAAAAGCAGGATTTATTAACAGATGCATAAATCTTACAAACCAACAAGTTATGTTGCTCAGTTAAATTTTAATACATTTTGAAGTTAAAAGTGTGGGTCAATTATTATTCAACCCCTAGGTTTAATATTTTGTGGAATAACCCTTGTTTGCAATTTCAGCTGATAATCGTCTTTTATAAGACCTGATCAGGCCGGCACAGGTCTCTGGAGTTATCTTGGCCCACTCCTCCATGCAGATCTTCTCCAAGTTATCTAGGTTCTCTGGGTGTCTCATGTGGACTTAAATCTTGAGCTCCTTCCACAAGTTTTCAATTAGGTTAAGGTCAGGAGACTGACTAGGCCACTGTAACACCTTGATTTTTTCCCTCTGGAACCAGGCCTTGGTTTTCTTGGCTGTGTGCTTTGGGTCGTTGTCTTGTTGGAAGATGAAATGACGACCCATCTTAAGATCCATGATGGAGGTGCGGAGGTTCTTGGCCAAAATCTCCAGGTAGGCCGTGCTATCCATCTTCCCACGGATGCGGACAAGATGGCCAGGCCCCTTGGCTGAGAAACAGCCCCACAGCATGATGCTGCCACCACCATGCTTGACTGTAGGGATGGTATTCTTGGGGTCGTATACAGTGCCATCCAGTCTCCAAACGTCACGTGTGTGGTTGGCACCAAAGATCTCGATCTTGGTCTCATCAGACCAGAGAACCTTGAACCAGTTTGTCTCAGAGTCCTCCAAATGATCATGAGCAAACTAACTGTAGACGAGCCTTGACATGACGCTTTGAAAGTAAAGGTACCTTACGGGCTCGTCTGGAACGGAGACCATTGCGGTGGAGTACGTTACTTATGGTATTGACTGAAACCAATGTCCCCACTGCCATGAGATCTTCCCGGAGCTCCTTCCTTGTTGTCCTTGGGTTAGCCTTGACTCTTCGGACAAGCCTGGCCTCGGCACGGGTGGAAACTTTCAAAGGCTGTCCAGGCCGTGGAAGGCTAACAGTAGTTCCATAAGCCTTCCACTTCCGGATGATGCTCCCAACAGCGGAGACAGGTAGGCCCAACTCCTTGGAAAGGGTTTTGTACCCCTTGCCAGCCTTGTGACCCTCCACGATCTTGTCTCTGATGGCCTTGGAATGCTCCTTTGTCTTTCCCATGTTGACCAAGTATGAGTGCTGTTCACAAGTTTGGGGAGGGTCTTAATTAGTCAGAAAAGGCTGGAAAAATAGATAATCCAAACATGTGAAGCTCATTGTTCTTTGTGCCTGAAATACTTCTTAATACTTTAGGGGAACCAAACAGAATTCTTGTGGTTTGAGGGGTTGAATAATAAGTGACCCTCTGAATAAACTTTTCACAATTTAAAAAAAAATAAAAAAATAAAAGAAATAACATTCTTTTTTGCTGCAGTGCATTTCACACTTCCAGGCTGATCTACAGTCCAAATGTCACAATGCCAAGTTAATTCCGAATGTGTAAACCTGCTAAATCTGCAGGGGGTTGAATACTACTTGTAGGCACTGTAATATATGGAGACGTAATACATGGAGACATATTGCATGGAGCCACAATACATGGAGACATGTGCCTTACATGGTGCCAAGTGTTTTAATGTTGCACATATTGCCATAATACATGGCGCCTCTTTAATTTCAGAGTGTGGTACATTTGCAGAGGGTTCACATACATATATAAAATAGCTGGATATACCTTTGCTCATTATCCCCACCCCTTGTAAAAAGCTGGATTTACATGTTGCCCATTAGTGTCCCCCCTGTAAATAGCTGGATATACCTTTGCTCATTAGTGTCCCCCCTGTCCCCCCTATGAATAGCTGGATGCACTTTTTGCAAATTCTCCACCTCCACTTTAGTTGGACGCACATTAAACTTATGGTGAAGCTGCTGTATGAATACCGCTGTGTGCCCCCCCTCCAGCAGCCATTAGTGAGGGATGTCATCTGCTCATCACTTATGCCATACATATGATATTACTCAGCTAAATACAGTGACTCCTATCTATATATATAATTGCCTTATTCTGTCTGTCTGTCTGTCTTGCTCCAAAATTGTGTTCTTACGGTGACACAAAGCTGATTGGCCACTGGGCTCGCCATGGCCCCGCCCCCCGCACGGATTGGCAGCTCGCCTCGCCTCGGTTCCGCCCCCCCCACGGATTGGTCTCTCGCCTCGGCCTGGCCCCGCCCTTCGCATGGATTGGACACTCGCTCCGGCCCTCCGCACGCATCGCCAGACATAACCTTGCGCTGCTGGGATCGTGACGGAGCCGGTGAACGCTGGTAACCATTATACACATCGGGTAACTAAGGTCCCTTAATTACCCGATGTGTATCATAGTTACCAGTGTACACCGGCTCCGTCACGATCCCAGCAGCGCCAGACATAACCTTGCGATGCTGGGATCTTGACGGAGCCGGTGAACGCTGGTAACCATTATACACATCGGGTAACTAAGGTCCCTTAGTTACCCGATGTGTATCATAGTTACCAGTGTACACCGGCTCCGTCACGATCCCAGCAGCGCCAGACATAACCTTGCGATGCTGGGATCTTGACGGAGCGGTGAACGATGGTAACCATTATACACATCGGGTAACTAAGGTCCCTTAGTTACCCGATGTGTATCATAGTTACCAGTGTACACCGGCTCCCGGTACACATGTGCAAGGAGCCGGCATTATACTCCTCTCCCCCCAGGACTACTCCTCCTATTATATTCCTCCTATTATACTCCTCTCTGAGTATAATAGGAGAACTATTATAGCATGGGGGATGGAGCACGATGGGGTGCGCAGCATGGGGGATGTAGCACGATGGGGGGTGCGCAGCATGGGGGATGGAGCACGATGGGGAGTGCGCAGCATGGAGGATGGAGCACGATGGGGAGTGCGCAGCATGGGGGATGGAGCATGATGGGGGGTGGGCAGCATGGGGGATGGAGCACGATGGGGAGTGCGCAGCATGGGGGATGGTGCATGATGGGGGGTGCGCAGCATCGGGGATGGAGCACGATGGGGAATGCGCAGCATAGGGGATGGAGCACGATGGGGGGTGGGCAGCATGGGGGATGGAGCATGATGGGGGGTGCGCAGCATGGGGCACGATGGGGGGTGCGCAGCATGGGGGATGGAGCACGATGGGAGGTGCACACCTCCCCCCAACACACCACACACACACACTGGGAACCACAAACACCGCCATACACAGACACCCCCACACACAGACAACGCCGCACACACACAACACCCAACACACAAACACCGTGGCATACATAAATATACGCACATACCGCACAACACACACATTGCACAAAACATACCTCCCCCCAAAACACACCACACCCACACAAACCGCGCAACACACACACACACAACGCTACAGACACAGCGCTCCACAAACAACGCAACACACGCAACACACATACAACACCGCTCTCACCCCCCGCCACACCCAGACAACACCCAGAACATGTACAGCGCCCTACACAAACACTTGGTAACTACACACAACAACATCTATATATATATATATATATATATATATATAACAAAAATCATACATGAACTACACAATACGTAAATTCTAGAATACCCGATGCGTAGAATCGGGCCACCTTCTAGTTTTTTATAATTACTGATGGTTGGCAGAAAACACACAAAGACGTGTCTTATTCTGGTCTGTTTCATGGACAAAGCTCACCCATTCAGAGAATGGCTCAGTGACCACACGTGCCGCCATCCTCCTCACATCTGGGTGCTGTCAGTGTTTCGCTGACTGGACACCTGAAGAAGCTTCGGAAACCTTCATTAATTTTTTTTTTTCCATTTGAGAAAATTTGATGATACATGGACGGTAAAAATGAACATTCTGACCAAAAATTAATGAAAAGCAGACCCAGCGGGCCGGATCTTACAGAAAATAAAATAAAATGGTGTCTAATTCTCCCCTAAACCTGACATTGATATTTGCTACCCTGGATTTCTACTTTAATATCGGATCATTGAGGACCGGATTTGTGTCATGAATTGTAATTAAGAAGCAAAATTCATGAAAACGATTTATCTGTTGTATTGTGCCAGGATTTGTGCAGGACGAGTTACTCATCTCTAGGGGCAATGGCGGCTTCCCATACATTAGAATACATGATAAAATAGTAATAGGATAAAAACTTCTAGTTTTATACAAAACAGCCCAAATTAGACTTACCTCCAAATATAGAAGATTCTACAGTCAATGATGTTAAAAAAATGCAGAAATAATCTGCAAATTCACAAGTAATCCGCAGGTAAACTGCTAATTCACAAATAATCCACAAGTAAACTGCTAATTCACAAGTAATACACAAGTAAATCGCTAATCCACAAGCAAAAGATCTAAGTACGTGCTGTCAGGAGACAAACAAATACCAAGTCTGATCCAGTGAGAAAGTACGGAATGTTAATAGGCTGCACTCCATTGTGACATCACTCACCTGTGTGACATCACTCACCTGTGTGACATCACTGTGTGCTTCCATATATGGCAATGTTTTTTTCATGTAATGTATTATAATCATTGTGATTTGAATTTCAGCTAATATGTCCTATGTAAACAGTTCAAAATATAACAATGCAGTTTTTTGATGTAACATATTGTACCAATTAACCCCTACCTTTGGCGGAAGGTGAGGGAGTAGATTAAAGGATGTAAGCAGGTGTTATCGACTAGGCAAAGACTAAAGCGGACTTCACACGCAACGACATCGCTAACGAGATGCCGTTGAGGTCACGGAATTCGTGACGCACATCCGGCCACGTTAGCGACGTTGTTGCGTGTGAAACGCACGAACGACCATTACACGATCAAAATTACTCACCTAATCGTTGACGAGTCGTTCTAATCCCGATTATAGTTGCTGTTGCAGGATGTAGGATGTTCGTTGTTCCTGTGGCAGCACAAATCGCTACGTGTGACACCGCAGGAACGAGAAACATCACCGTCCCTGCCGCCGCCGGCAATGAGGAAGGAAGGAGGTGGGCGGGATGTTCGGCCCGCTCATCTTCGCCACTCCGCTTCAATTGGGAGGCCGCTTAGTGACGCCGCTGTGATGCCGCACGAACCGCCCCCTTAGAAAGGAGGCTGTTCGCTGGACACAGCAACGTCGCTAGGCAGGTAAGTACGTGTGACGGGTGTAAGCAATGTTGTGCACCACGAGCAGCGATTTGTCTGTGACACACAACCGAAGGGGGCGGGTCCTTTCACCAGTGACATCGCCAGCGATGTCGCTGTGTGTAAAGCCTGCTTAAGAGCAAGGGAGTCCAAAACATGTCTGCTGACCAGGTGCCCGACGGGGCTTATTCTGCGCATTGAATGCTGTGATTTTATATTTTTCTAAATAAATTCAAGGTTTTAAGGAATTTGGTTGCTGGAGATTACACATTTTTTGTACAAGTTTTAGCACACAGACTTACCTCCAAATATAGAAGATTCTACAGTCAATGATGTTAAGAAAATGCAGAAGTCTGATCCAGTGAGATGTGACGGAATGTTAATAGGCTGCACTCCATTGTGACATCACTCACCTGTGTGACATCACTGTGTGCTTCCATATATGGAAAGTAATGATGTCACAATACAGCGTAATCACCAACACTTTCTCTCTTACTTCCTGTCCCTTTACAAGGCACACAAAAGCAAAAAATGTGATAATTAAAATATACCTTTTAATTCCTAAAATCCTAGAAAATTGTGAACATACACGTGATTAATAAAATTATAGACTGTACCACATCATAGAAATTTGTCCCTATATCCTGCTGTGGTAACTATAGCCGATTACACAGTATCTTAACCTACCAAGGTCATGATATATATATATAAGTGCATCTCAATAAATTAGAATATCATCAAAAAGCTAATTTATCTCAGTAATTCAATACAAAAAGGGAAACACATCTATTATATAGAGTCATTATACACAGAGGGATGTATTCCTATATATTATATAGAATCATTACACACAGAGGGATCTATTCCTATATATTATATAGAGTCATTACACACGGATCTATTTCACGTGTTTATTATATATTATATAGAGTAATTACACATAGGAAACGTGATCAAAGCTGAAGGAAAGATAAATGCAGCAGGTTATCAGCAAATGCTGGAGGCAAATTTGCACTTATCAGCCTGGAAGCTGCACATGCGACGTACTAGGACATTGTGTGAAGCCCCACGGGTGTTATGTTGTGGTGCATTACCTTCAGGGACTCCACGTGGAGGAACAGTCTGGTCACAGGTAAGTTGTCTTCTTAGGATTCGTGACGCCACTCTCGGTATTGCGGTCAGGGTGACCGCCACTGCAGATTAGGGGACCCCTAGGGCTGATGTTGAATGCAGCTAGATGTAGTGGCTTCCCGAGAGTGAGGCAGGCCCCATGGCCCTGTGTAAGTGTGTGGAACCACAAGTCGCAGAATGACTCAGGCACAGTCCAAACAGTCTTTCAGGGTTTTTACTCACAATTGATGGCAGGGTGAGTCCCCGGGCGTAGCTAGGATTAACCAGAGGAAACCAGGCTCCTTCAGGCTGACTGTTGAGGGTGACTACCGACTCGCCTTCCTAGCCCTGGTGTCTTTGGGGTGACCCCGACTTGTATTCCTGCTGGGGTCGCCCAGGGAAGTTGCTGCTGCTTACTCTCCCCTCTTTTCGGCCCGTTTGCTTGTAGCCTGGACCAGGTCACTCCGGCTGCTTGCCTCCTGTGAGCTATGGGCCCTCTCTTTGCTACGTGGCTGCGGACTCTTGTGTTATGGTGAGGGTCTGAAATGCCCCCTCCGGCAGGTGTGGCAGGGAAAACTGAATGAATCTCTGCACTGGGAACTGTTACCCTTACGGACCTGGTACCTCCATGGCAGTCCCCGTACTCAGCCACCCCTTTGCTCTCTCTCGCCTTGGGTGAATTTCGGGTGGCACTACCAGGTGATTTCCCCCGTCGATAGTCACTGCATGTACGTTGTCTGACTAGTCGCAGCCTCAGGTCTCCTCTTTGCGTCTGCTCTCCCTGAACTCCACTTCAGACTGGCCCACTACTTCCTCCCCACTGTGCCTGCCTAAGCAACATAGCAACCAGGCTCTCTACCACACCCCTTGAGTGGAGATGAAGGCCTCGCCCCCTCCTGGATTCCCCAGGGGTCCACTCAAAGGTCCATGTGGGAGACCTGATTACTATGCGCCTGTGTAATCACACCTCGGTCAGCCTTCTGGATTACCTGTATTGTACTGCTCCCAGCATGGGTGCAATACTCAGTGGTGCCTGACCAGGTCAGGGGCGCCACATTTGCAACATGACAATGATCCAAAACACAAGGCCAAGTCGACCTGTCATTGGCTACAGGAGAACAAAGTGAAAGTTCTGGAGTGGCCATCTCAGTCTCCTGACCTCAATATTAGTGAGCCACTCTGGAGAGAACTGAAGTGTGCAGTTCATGCACGAAAGCCCAGGAATTTACAGGAACTGGAGGCTTTTTGCCAAGAAGAATGGGCAGCTTTACCATCTGAGAAAATAAAGAACCTCATCCACAACTACCACAAAAGACTTCAAGCTGTCATTGATGTTAGAGGGGGCAATACACTGTATTAAGAACTGGGATATGTGAACTTTTGACCAGTGTCACTTGAATGTTTTTGGTTGTCATTATGATTTTAAAAAAGAAACATAGTAGTTTGACAATAAATGGCTTCACCCGACCACTAACCATGAGTGGAAGAAAAAGATTGTGTTATCATTCATATTCTCTGAAAAAAAGCCAAGAAAGCAAAAAATCTGCCAGGGTGTGTAAACTTTTCAGTAGAAATGTATATCTGGAATTTGTTTATTATACATTTTGTTATATTCATTCTTTCTATATTCTAGGCCGTGAACAAGGTTTGTGTACCGAAACGTTGGCCTCATTACCTATACAGATATACTGCAGCTTTTGTTTCAATAAATGCCATATTTCATGCATCTGAGTGTCGTGATAACCTACTTATCCCATCGCGAGTCCTGAGACTTTACTGGAATGGCCCTGGCATTTAGGGGTGAGTATAAGTGTTATTATTGTAATGGCGCACATATAGGGTTGAGAAGGGTTGTCTGAGTAGTGGACAACACCTTTAAGAATTCATGTGTGCCGCCCCCATGCCCACAGCCTGCCGCTGCTCGGGTCCGGGCCTTCCGGTGGGTGGTTTGAGGGTCTCCGGACACGAGGAATGCCGCGGACACTCCGAATGAATAGGGTTTGGGGGTGGTGGATCTAGGGTAAGTTTTAAGTTTTAAGTGTAACTAAAACGGGAACATCAACAGGGTCCCAACGGGGACTTGCAGAAAGGTAGCCGGTAACCACTACCTCTAACATTCTGAATCAAACTTAGGACCAGAGGATGGCGGAGAGGGGCGGACGTGTAGCTGGGCTCCCATGGTCACCCTTCTTCTTACATCCAGGGCAAACCACTCCCTCTCGCCGCAGTGCCGTGTGTAGGTCACCAGCTCTCCAGGCTCCAGGTCCTGGTCGGGATAGCCGACGGGCAGGTGTGGGTATACATCCCTCTGGGACACAAATATTTCGGCCTCCATGCTCGGCTCAAAGATGAAACCCCATCCTCTTCGGGGGTTAAAGTGCCGGACCTGGCCTTCATGTGTGGGGCCCCTCACCCGGTAGGTGGCGTTCCTAAGATTGTCCTTCTCCTGGATGGTTCGGGATAGGACTTCCGCTTTTCTTTTTTCACGGGCCGCAATTTCTCGGCCCAGCTGGCGCTGCTGCCGCTCCCAATATGGAGCACCTTCGGCAGTGGAGGGCCTCGCTGTGACGTGGCTCGTACGGCTGCCCCGCAGGCACATTTCCGCTGTGTGCCGCCCAGGGATAGGGGTACTCAGATCCGGGCCAAGGGTCACTTCAGTAAGTATCAGTATCACCCGGCTGGTGGTCTCTGTCTTTCTCCTGCACTTTTGTGTGATGGTGGACTGCCTGTGCTTGCAACTTCAGGAGTCCGCTCCCAGCTGGATGTGGCCTAAGGAGCCCTTGCCCGCAAATGTTGGCCTGTGGGATCTCTGAGCCCTAGCAGTGACCTGTTCTCGCCCTCGGTGGTCTTTTGCCTTCAATCGGGACTTTGGGTGGGACAGGACCTCTAGTCCTGGCCTCAATCAGTTAATTAACCAGTTCCAGTCGCTTCTGGACCTAGCTTCAGGGTCTGCGTACCCCCCTGTGTGCTCCGGTTTCTGGGTCGGTTCCCCGAGTCGGTACCGGCGGGCCACTACCCTGTCCCAATCCACCTCGGTTCCACCGAGCCGTCTTTCCAGCTCCTGCAGACAGAGGCCTCCGTCTGCCTCCTAGCTAGCAGTACCAGGGCTCCTACCCTGGCACTGGTTCAGTTTGGGTCACTCCTGTGCTGGGGCTGCACACAGTTCCAGCCCACGCACCTCTCATCCTGACCTCTAGACTTGAACTTTAGGACTAGACTAAACTTTCCCACCCCAGCCTGTCTGAGACTCCTTGGTGGGCGTCTTTCAACCACCTGGTTCCGCCCCCTGGTGTGTCCATCAAGCATTGGGGGGGTGACTAGGGTTTTAAATGTTTGGCTGTGACACCTTGTTAGGGAACGGTGTAGTGCGGTGCCCTATCTGTGACTACCTGGCTGGCCAGAGCGTCACACTCCCTCTTGGTTAACCACAGACCGTCCGCGGGCTGTTCAACCACCACCGGTTTATTTTTGCTTTAACTCAAAAAGATAAGAACATATTTACAAGCATAATAACATTTGTACAATCAAGCATATTTTAGATTTCTTCCCTTGCGGGAGGCTGGTTGCTTGAACGTTGCAATATGAAAAACATTTTTATTAACCGGGAACGGGACGGGACCGGAACCCTTTCCATTTTGCCCACCCAAGCAAACCTAGCCCTGATGCTGCCTCTAAAAACCAGGTCAGCACCCCTTTTTCCCAGTCCAGGAAACGGGTTCGGGTCCGGGTGTTGCCCACACGGGCCGGGTAATAAGTTCCTTACCCGGCAGTCTCTCTCAGAGGCCCCACGTCCAGGGGACCTCTGGCCTGGAGGTAAGTCACCAGTCTCAATGGTGACAAGACCTCGGCCTTCAATTTCCCGCAGGCCCTTCCTCCAACCAGCCTCTCCGGAGACTGCAGGACAATGAAAAAGGGTGGTCAGGGAGTATTTACAAAGCCCAATAGTTTTTGGGGTTGGCCTGCAAGTTCTCGGCCTTCTCTTTTTGTATAAATGGGGGTAAACAACAGGAATCAACAAGGTCCCAATGGGGGCAGGAGGAAGGTAGCTGGGAACCACTACCTATTCAGCAGTCTTCTTCTTAATCAGGTGAGAATCTCGGTTAATTGGCATTCATTCACGCATATGTACACAGTCAACATGCAACACCCCTAGATTGCGGTCTCCCTGTATTTAAGCGGGGGCTGACCTAGATTAGGGTGTGTGGACCTCCTGGGCCCAATACTCTCAGGTGGGGGCAATGGGGCAGAGGGGACGACAGGTCCCTCTTCCCGATCGTCAGGTATGGCGGGCAGAGACCTGCGGGGGCGTGGTATAGGTGCATCCCTGGGCGCTTGCTCGAGTGGCTCGCTGACAGACACCTCTGGCTCCATTTCTTCCACGGGTTGTGGGAACATTATCACGAAAACAATCACCGCGCCATTCTGCATAGGCCAGTCAGCTAGAAAGTCACCCATCAATGTATCGATCACCTCTTTCTTCTTTTCCACGCTCGGCGTGGGAACGGGGACCTCGTTTGTCAGCTTCAGGGGACCTGGGCATCTCTTCAGGTGGTCCCTGGAAAGGGTGGCTGTGGTCTTCCCCTGGTCGCGACTAATCAGATATGTCTTCTCATTTTCCCATCCGGTAGGCGGTATGACGTAGGGGGTCCTTTCCCATTGATCGTCGAGCTTGTGCGTCCTCCTTTTACGCTTCAGCACCACATATCCAGGTCCGAAAGGGGCAGCCTGAGCCCGCTTGTTGAAGCGCTGTTCTTACCTCTCCCGGCTTTGACGCAGATTCCTTTCCACATACTCTTGGATCTGTCGGTACTGCGCCTGTCGCTTGGCATCCCAATTGGCAGTGTGGGAAAGAGCTTCAGGTACCTCTACGTCCATTTCTAGGTCCACTGGCAGCCGCCCCAGCCGAGCTCTCATCAGGTACGTAGGTGTGCACTTGGTGGAGCTTCAGGGGATGTTATTGTACATGTCCACCAAGTCGGGCAGCTTCTCAGGCCACAAATTCCGCATTTCCAAAGGTAGTGTCTTGAGGAGATTAAGGACCAGATGGTTCATCTTCTCACACATCCCATTCATTTGGGCATGGTAGGCTGTGGTCCGGATCTTCTTGCACCCGTAAAAGTGACAGAACTCTTGAAACACCTCTGCTTCAAAGGCTAGACCCTGATCTGTGAGCACCTTCTCTGGGTAGCCATGCGGCCGGCAAAAGTAGGCCTGGAAGGCCCTGGCTGCAGTGCAGCATGTTAAATCTTTGACGGGGACAACCACCATGAATCTTGAGTAGTGGTCTACAATGGTCAAGGCGTAGGTGTACCCGCTCCGACTGGGCGTGAGCTTGACATGTTCAGAGCGACCAACTCCAACGGCTGGTGGTTGACAATCAGCTGCAGCGTTTCCTTCTGACTGGTTTCGTCCCGTCTTTTCAGCGCACAGGGACCACACTCTCGGCACCAGGCTTCTACGGACTCCCGCATCCCACTCCAGTAGAAGCGCTCCCTCAGCAGCATCTCTAGCTTCTTCCAGCCGAAGTGTCCTGCGCCGTCATGGTAGGCCTGCAGGACCTTGGGCACACAGGCCTGGGGCACCACCAGCTATCGGACTTTTCGTGTGTCATCGGGTTGACTAACCCCCTATAAGCTTCCCTTGATGCAGGTAGAGGCGGTCTCTCTCTTTCCACAACCGCTGAGCTTCAGAGGGGGCTGTAGGGTCCAGCCTGGAAGAGCCTTGGGCAATCATCATTTTGACCAGCTGAATTGCGGGCTCCTGGTCCTGGGCTTCTTGCCACCCCTGGCTGTGCATCGGGTCAAGGTTCGCCTGCTGTTGGCCAACACAGGGTTTCTCGTCCTTTGGATGATGGAATTTGGGTAGCTCAATCTCCTCCAGACCGTCTTCCTCTATTCCTTCATCGGGCAACTGTTGCATTCAAGACAGTGCATCCGCGTTGGTGTTCTTACGGCCAGCCCTGTATTTGATGGTGAAGTTGTAGTTGGATAGTTGAGACATCCACTGCTGCTCCAGGGCACCCAGCTTGGCCGTGTCCAAATGTGTCAATGGGTTGTTGTCCGAGTAAGCAGTGAACCTCGCCGCCGCTAGGTAATGTTTAAACCTTTTTGTTATTGCCCAAACGAGGGTCAAGAACTCCAGCTTGAAGGAGCTATAATTCTCGGGATTCCTCTCCGTCGGTCGGAGCTTCCTGTTGGCGTAGGCGATCACCTTCTCCCTTCCATCTTGTACCTGGGACAGGACCGCACCTAGGCCCACATTGCTGGCATCAGTATAAAGAATGAACGGAAGGCCATAGTCAGGGTAAGCCAAGATTTCCTCTCCTGTCAGGGCCGACTTCAGCTGCTGGAAGGACTCCTCATGCTTCTCACCCCAGACAAACGGGGGGCCAGGAGTCCTACCATTCTTGGTCTGTCCCAGGAGGTCTTGCATGGGCGCGGCCATCTTCGTGTATCCCTTGATAAAGCGACGGTAGTAGCCCACCAGGCCCAGGAACTGTCTCACCTCCTTCACGGTGGTCAGCTGCGGCCAGCTCTGGATAATGGTAATCTATTCGGGATCCGGGGCCACGCCTTCCGCACTCACCACATGCCCGAGGTACTGCACTTTGGGTTTCAACAGGTGGCACTTAGAGGGCTTAAATTTCATTCTGTACGTGGAGAGGGCCGCGAACACTTCTAGCAGGTGCTCCAGGTGAGCTTCATATGTCTTGGAATACACAATCACGTTGTCTAAATACAGCAGAACAGTCTCGAAGTTGAGGTGTCCCAAACAGCATTCCATGAGCCTCTGGAAGGTCCCCGGGGCATTGCACAGCCCAAACGGCATACTGTTGAACTCGCAGAGTCCCATTGTAGTAGCAAATGCAGTCTTCTTGCGGTCTTCTTTTGCAACCGCCACCTGCCAGTAGCCACTAGTAAGGTCAAGGGTAGAGAAATAATTAGCAGTCTTCAGCGCAGCCCGTCACTCTTCAATGCGGGGGACAGGGTATGCATCTTTATGCGTTATCTGGTCAATCTTCCGGTAATCCACACACATTCTCATGGTACCATCCTTATTCTTCACCAGCACCAACGGAGCTGCCCAGGGACTATAACTATCCCGGATGACCCCTGCCTCCTTCATGTTCCTCAACATGTCCTTGGCGCACTGGTAGTGTGCAGGTGGGATTGGCCTGTACCTCTCTTTAATGGGTGGATGTGTTCCCGTGGGGATGTGGTGCTGAACCCCTTTAACTCTCCCAAATTCTAACGGGTGCTTGCTGAAAACCTGCCTGTACTCCTGCACTACCCGGTATACCCCTTCCTTGTGATGCAAGGGTGTGGACTCGGTGCCGACATGCAATTCCCGGCACCTCTCCTCTAACTGTTTGGGTGGAGGGTCGCTTCCCAAAAGTGATGTGGTGGTCGTGGGGGTTGTTTCGTGGATAGCATGTGCCTCTACAGTGAATAATTTGGCTATGGTGGCGTAGCGGGGGAGCCTGACCTCTTCCTCTCCACAATTCATCACTCTCACAGCCACTCTCCCCTTCTTGACATCAATCACCCCTCTGGCTGCCATTACTGTGGGCCAATGCTCCGAAGGCAAGGGCTCTATCATCGCCGGGTAATCCTGGGGACCTACTGCTGCCCTACACCAAATCATCATCTTGCTCCACGGCGGTACCACCAAAAGCACTGCGTCCATCACCCGTACGCCACCAATTTCTCCATCTGTCATGTTCACCTGCTACCGCTGAAGGAGGGCCCGGATTTCACGTTGCAGAGCCCTCTGCTGACCCCCTTCCGCAGTGGCAAACAATTGCAACAGGCTCAACACCTCCCCCATGCAGTTCTCAATCACGTTGGTCCCAAGGACCACCTTTGGGTTACGATCACTGGAATCATTCAGCACTACAATCATCCCCTGATGTTTCAGCTCCGTTCGCCCCATGGTCAAAGTCACTTCCTTCAACCCCACCTGGGTCATAGGGAGTCCATTGGCTGCAATAATGGTTAAACTATCGTCCGGAGGGGCAAGTTCTCTATCAGACCAATACCGTTGGTACAACATGTAAGTCATAGTCATTACCTGCGATCCGGTGTCGAGAAGGGCCACGGTCGGGATACCATCCACCGTCAGGAAGATGATGGGGCGACCTCCAACATACTGATCCCGCCAATCAGCTGGGCCTTGAGGATCTACTCCTGAGGATTGGCCCTTGGCCTCAGGGGTTGCTCGTTTAACGGACACCGTCTGGAGTAGTGGCTGGTCTTATTACATTTGTAGCAAACAGGCGGTCCATACCGAGAATCGTTCCTCCTCCGCTGCATCCAGGGGATGTCCTCCGGGCTGTCGGCGAACTGTATCTTCTCCGCTGGCTTGACTTTCGTCGATAGCTGCAGGGCAGCGAGGATCCTGGTGACATCATCGTTCAGGCACCGGACTTGCGACGACAGGTCTTCCGGAGCTCCGGTGGCTGCAGCAGGGGCTGGCAGGGCCAACAAGGGGGGCACTACCGAGACGGGAGCGGTGTCAGCCAGCCAGGATGGTGGATCGGGGGCACCAACATCCGGTGCCTGTAGGGCTTTGATGGCCCGCTCTTTGAGTACTGCAAAGTCCAGGTCGGCGTGCTCTAGAGACCACAGCCGCAGTTGTTTGCGATCTTCAGCGGACCCCAGTCTCTGCAGGAACTGCTCTACTAGCATTTTGTTACTGTCAGTCTCGTTGATGGGGTCCACCTGCCTCAGTGTATGCAAGGCCGTCTGCAGCCGCAAGGCATAGTCTTGGATACTGTCCTTCGGCCGCTGCCGACAGTGATAAAATTGCATCCGCAACTCTGCTTCTTTGTGGGTTTCAAATGCGATCTGGAGCTTTTAAAAAATGGCGGTTACCGAGGCCCGGTCCGCGTCTGCCCAGGTCTCCACCTCCTGCTCGGCGGCGCCGGTCAGCTGCCCCAGCACTACCGCTGCACGCTGCTTGCCGGTCATGGCATATAAATCGAGGATCGTGCATATTTTCTTCCGGAACACCTGCAAAGCATCAGGCTTCCCATCGTACTAGGGTAGCCAGGCAGCACCGGGCACGTAGGGCAAGGAGATTGGCATTACCTGGGTGACCCACGGAGCCACGGCCTCTCCCGCTTGTGTGACCGGAGTGGCCGCCGCCACATTCCCATCATCAAGCGCATCCGCAGGCGCCGCCGCTCTCGCAGCCGGCGCCGCTCCACCGTCGGGGTTAGGTGCGGACATCTTCCTGCTTCTCCCCCTTGGTCTTTTCGCGGCACTCCTCTGGCCGGCCGGTAAGTTTCGTTTTGCGACTTCCGGCTTTCCTTTACGGCCGTGTTCCCAGGGGGCGGGGCCTCAGCTTTCGCACTCTTTTTGCGGGGAAGAAGACTCTGGCGGGAATCTTCGCGCCAAAAGATGGCGGCAAGATGGCAGATTTTGAAAACTTTACAACGGATCACCGCTGACTTCACTTCAAGGCGCACTTCCACAAGGTAAGTGGATGGGTAAGTATCCTGTTCGTGACGCCAGAAATCGAGGTGTGCCGCCACGGGCTCAGCAGCCGAGCCGCTCGGATTTGGACCTTCAGTGGGTGGCTCGAGGGTCTCCGGACCCGTGGGTCCTGCGGTCACGTCGATCAAAAAGGGGATTGGCGGTTCGGGGATGTAGGTGAACGGCCGGAGCCATGTTTTAAGTTTGTGACGCCACCCACGGGATGTGGTGAATGTGAACACCATTGCTGCAGTTACGGGGCACCCGGAGGAAATGTTGCACAGCAAGTTGTTAACCCCTCCGTTGGCAGGGATGTTGACCCCGGGACCCGTTGGGGGGTAGTTGGCGGTGCAGGGAGAAGGGCGGTCGGAGGGCACTGTTGTACTCACGATTAGTAAACACACACGAGTCTGTGGTAAATCAAGGTGATGGTGGTCGGTGCCCGCAGCCGGCTGCAGTCTGGATCCCCACCCGGCTGGTGGGCTCTGTCTTTCTCCTGCACCTGTTTGTGATGGTGGACTACCTGCGCTTGCAACTTCAGGAGTCCGCTCCCAGCTTGTGGTTGCCTTAGGAGCCCTTTGCCCGCAGATGCTGGCCCGTGGGATCTCTCTGTCGTGGCGGTAGCTTTCTATCGCCCTTGTTGGGCTGTTGTCTTCAGTTGGGACTTTGGGTGGGACAGGACCTCTAGTCCTGGCCACAATCAGTTAATTAGCTAGCCCCCAGTAGCTGCTGGACCTAGCTACAGTTTCTGAGTACCCCCCTTTGTGCTCCGGTTTCCGGGTCGGTTCCCCGGGTCGGTACCGGCGGGCCACTATCCTGTCCCGGTCCACCTTGGTTCCACCGAGCCGTCTTCCCGGCTCCTGCAGACAGAGGCCTCCGTCTGCCTCCTAGCCAGCAGTACCAGGGCTCCTACCCTGGCACCGGTTCAGTTTGGGTCACTGCTGTGCTGGGGCTGCACACAGCTCCAGCCCACGCACCTCTCATCCTGACCTCTAGACTTGAACTTTAGGACTAGACTAAACTTTCCAGCCCCAGGCTGTCTGAGACTCCTTGTTGGGCATCTTCCAACCGCCTGGTTCCGCCCCCTGGTGTGTCCATCAAGCACTGGGGGGATTGACTAGGGTTTTAAATGTTTGGCTGCTGACACCTTGTTATGGAACGGTGTAGTGTGGGGCCCTATCTGTGACTACCTGGCTGGCCAGGGCGTCACATACTCACTCAGTACAGCAATAACCACACCGACAGCTTGTAAACCAGAGTTCTGAGCACCACTGCAGCTTAGAGGGAGCACGCTTGGGTCTGTGTCCTTGGTGTTGCGGTTAGTCTGTGGCCCTTTCCTTGGCAGCTCTGTTTCTCTTTGGACCCTCAAGTCTGAAATTTTTCAGGTCCCGCTCACCCATATGGCTAATGGAGTGAGCTTGCTCTCAGGGTTCACACGTAGGATTTCTTTGGACTGTATTGGGAAAGTCCTATCCCATCGGTGTGCTAGTACCCCGATTTTGGAGCGGGTTGGGGATGACACTTGAAGTCTTCACCCCCCGTCGGGTAAATTACCAGGACGCGTGAAGCTACTTCCCGGCCTAGGGTCCACGTACCCCATCGTGCCCTGGCCCCTGCCCAGTGATAGCTCAAGGCCACCGGCTGTCCTCGGCAGTCCGTGCCCCTTGACACAATCCCCTGCGACCAGGGTTCCAGCTCCTACCAGGCCCAGACCAACGTCTGCCACCTAGTAACTACAGGAGCCCTGCTCCCTGACCTCTCCTCACGAGGGTCACTCTCCTCCACCTCTCCTTTCACTCTGCTCTGCTCGACACCTTCTGCTCGACTCTCACTTTTTCCACTTTCCCCTACCAACCCCCCATATGGGCGGCCCTATTCCCTTCAGGCCCCCCAATGGTGTGTCTGGTGGGTACAGTGTAAAGTGTCTCTAGGATTTTGATTGGCTCAGCTGTTGGCAACACCAAAGGACCAGGACCCGTAACCAAGGAGGGTGGATACTTTGCAGAAGGGCAGATTGCACAATACCCTGTGACGACCTGATAGGCCAGGGCGTCACAAGTGCACTACCCAGGAACAGAGACCCCAGTTTACAAGGCCTGTATTAAAGGGCCTGGCTGCATCGCGTATAAAATATAATGTGCAAAAAAATATATGAGGTAGTGGTTAATTTTTTGGCCAAAATACACAAGCTCGCAACCCAACGCCAAAGGTCCCTCATGTCTTGCGAGTCGGTATACTGATATAAAAAATAGCACCAAAAAGAGGAAACGTGTGAATGGTGCCCCATACAAGTCTATTACCCCGCTGCGTTGTCAAGACCGCTCACCCCCGACCAGCTAGCCAGGTACATCCGGTCTTTAATAATCAAATTTTAGGGAAAAAAGTACATTTTATAGTCCAAAAAATATGGTAAGTCTGTTAATGTAGGATCCCATCTGAAGAGATTGACTTGTTATTGACAGATAGGCTCACATAATTTGATCACCCATATTTATTATTGGCCACATCGATATTATGTTGAGAATCAAGATTTCTCTCAAATACCTTGTGTTGCCAATAGTGCCTGTGAGTGGCGCTACTGCAGACCGCTCCACCCTATCACCTGACCCCCGGCTCCGTGACCTCTGAGATCAGGTGAGGTCACGTCAACTTCCTGATCATGTGACATCACCGCGGCCGGCTCCAGTCTCCGTGAATCACTGGTCTGTGTCTCCTGCTTGCAGGGCACTGCTGTGGAGGAGGAGAGGACAGGGAGATGATGGGCTGTGACGCTGAGCTGTGCTGAGCAGTGAAACTTCGCCCACAGGCCAGTCACCAACGGAGACTGCGGCCGGCCTCAGTTGACGTGACATCCCCGGATCCCAGAGGTCACGGACCCCGGGAGTCACACGAAGGAGGTGAGTGGAGCACAATAACTCACAGACATTATTGGCAACACAAGGTATTTGAGAGAAACATTGTTTCTCAACATAATATCAATGTGGCTAATAATAAATATTGGTGAACCAGCCCTTTAAGTATAGTCTTTGTGGCAGAATTGCAATCCGAAATTCACATGCAAAACCGATTACTTGACCATCAGAATATGAACGGCTACTACACAATGTGCGGAGCTGTGCTGCTCCAGCTCCATACACTGAATGAATTCTGCTATCAGGGACCTACTAACATCTGACCACTGGAGGTCTCTGATGTCGGACCCCACTGATCTGAAATCGATGACCTGAATTAATATGTTATCAAAATCCAGGACCTGGACCAGGCAGATTAATCAAGACAGTGCTGGATCATAACCGGTAGTTGTCTATCACCAAAATACCTGTATAAGGTAAAGATGAGCGCATCAGGCACAATTTGAAAAAATTATCAGCAAATTTAATGTCCCTTATTATGCTCTGGGATCTGATAGGTAAAAAAATAAAGTAAATTCCTATACTTGTGTAGAAGGGACGGTGGGGTGCGGGGGTGGTCGCAGCGGGTACTGCTGTATGGCCGCTGCGCAGCCCTGGATCAGCACTTTCCACTCCATTCCACTACAGGGGAAGGGTTGCTGGGACCTGTGGTGCGGGACACCCACTTCCAGGCCAAAGGCCAGGACTGGTTTTAGCTTCTTCGGGGCCGTCTCACAGCTGCCGACTGCAGCAGGCCCCAGTGTCCTCAAACACCACACACAGACGAGATTCTTCTGAACCAAAACTTTCTCTTTACTGAACATAGTCATAAACGGTCTTACATCTCGCCAGCTTTATAAAGTGAAAGCTGCACATCAAATTAAGAGAAATATGAATAAGCATAACTGCTCTATAATACATAAAGAAATGAAAAACACAATTAGCGATATGAAGAATTGGAAAAATTGAAAAATATGACATTGCATAACTTCTAAGGATTATTTGAAAAAAAAAGAGATATTTTGCTAATATATTGATCAATTCATTACTGCCAAATCACCACTTCACGGTAATCTCTTATTTATCAGGTCCCTAACCAAATGTTACCTCTGAGATTACCATGAAGTGGTATCGGGCAGTAACAAATTGATCAATATATTTGCAAAATATCTCTTATTTTCAAATAATCCTTAGCAGTCATGCAAAGTCATATTTTTCAATTTTTCCAGTTTTTCATATGGCTAATTGTGTTTTTCATTTCTTTATGTATTATAGAGCAGTTATGCTTATTCATATTTCTCTGAATTTGGTGTGCAGATTTCACTTTATATACAGTACAGACCAAAAGTTTGGACACACCTTCTCATTCAAAGAGTTTTCTTTATTTTCAGGACTCTGAAAATTGTAGATTCACTTTGAAGGCATCAAAACTATGAATTAAAACATATGGAATGAAATACTTAAAAAGGTGTGAAACAACTGAAAATACGTCTTATATTCTAGGTTCTTCAAAGTAGCCACCTTTTGCTTTCATTACTACTTTGCAGACTCTTGGCATTCTCTTGATGAGGTTCAAGAGGTAGTCACCGGAAATGGTTTTCCAACAGTCTTGAAGGAGTTCCCAGAGATGCTTAGCACTTGTTGGCCCTTTTGCCTTCACTCTGCGGTCCAGCTCACCCCAAACCATCTCGATTGGGTTCAGGTCTGGTGACTGTGGAGACCAGGTCATCTGGTGTAGCACCCCATCTCTCTCCTTCTTAGTCAAATAGCCTTTACACAGCCTGGAGGTGTGTTTGGGGTCATTTTCCTTTTGAAAAATAAATGATGGTTCAACTAAACGCAAACCGGATGGAATAGCATGCCGCTGCAAGATGCTGTGGTAGCCATGCTGGTTCAGTATGCCTTCAATTGTATATAAATCCCCAACAGTGTCACCAACAAAGCACCCCCACACCATCACACCTCCTCCTCCATGCTTCACTGTGGGAACCAGCCATGTAGAAACCTTTTCTACAAAGACATGGTGGTTGGATCCAAAAATCTCATATTTGGACTCATCAGACCAAAGCACAGATTTCCACTGGTCTAATGTCCATTCCTTGTGGTCTTTAGCCCAAACAAGTCTCTTCTGCTTGTTGCCTGTCATTAGCAGTGGTTTCCTAGCAGATATTTTACCATGAAGGCCTGCTGCACACAGTCTCCTCTTAACAGTTGTTTGGACACACCTTTTCATCTCTAGAACTTTTGATCTGTACTGTAGATTGTGTATTTTTTAGCTAGCACCCTGTTCACATTTGAAATGGTGTTCCAGCAGTCTTTTTGATTGTTCATCTCGCCAGTGGCAGGCACATCTTATTTCTGTTACAGCGGGTAGACACTTCAAATTACACAGTCCTCTGGATTTCTACTCCGGTTCTTCACTGTGGTCACCATTAGCAACCGGAGTTACTCTCAATTTACCGGCCAGCCACTTCCCTGGTTCTCTGTTCCTAGAGCTTCTCATCCACTCCCTCATCTTCATACTTTCAGACAGATTCATATGGTCCGTACGGGGGTCCTTCTCCCACCCACAGAGATAGCTATAAGTCGTGACAGGGGTCCCTGGGGATGGCATTCTATTGTCCCAGTTTATCAGGATCTACTCCTCCTGCGGAGCCCACTGACCTTCAGCCTGGACAGGGAGTTTATTGGGTATACGCCAGGGGGCAGCCACCACCCAATCCATCCGGACTTTACCCTTTTGCATACCTCCCAACTTTTAAAGAAGGAAAAGAGTGACAAAGTTTGCGGCGCGCGTTTTTAGGCCACGCCCCCTAACCACACCCATTTCCACTCCCCATCCACACCCATTCAGCATGGACACGCAGGCAACCTGCGGGCCTCCAGCATGGACACGCAGGCAGCCGGCGGGCCTCCAGCATGGACACGCAGGCGGCCGGCGGGCCTCCAGCATGGACACGCAGGCGGCCGGCGGGCCTCCAGCAGGGACACGCAGGCAGCCGGCGGGCCTCCAGCACAGACAGGCGGCGGGGGGCGCCCGCACAGACAGGCGGAGGGGGGCGCCCGGACAGACAGGCGGCTGGGGGCGCCCGCACAGACAGGCGCGGGCCGCCCGAACAGAGAGGCGGCCGGCCGCACGCACAGTGAGAAGGCGGGCCGCCCGCACAGAGAGGCGGCCGTCAGCCCACAGAGACAGGCGGCCGGCCGACCGCACAGACAGGCGGCCGGCCGACCGCACAGACAGGCGGCCGGCCGCACGCACAGACAGGTGGCCGGCCGACCGCACAGAGAGGCTCTGGCCGGGAGGGGAGGGGAGGGGAGGGGAATCAGCGCTGGGGAGATTCTACATACGTTAGCAGCAGCACAGAGACAGAGACTAGTTTCGGGCAGCGCGCTCCTCTCTGTTCACGTGTTAGGATGGTAGGAGGGAAAAGCAGGGAGGCGGGGAGAGAGTGGGTGGGCGGAGCCCGGGAGACGGCCGTCCCGCTCGTGGCAACGGGACAAACAATGCAAAGCGTGATAGTCCCGCTGTATCCGGGACGGTTGGGAGGTATGCTTTTGGGACATGGTTCGGTCAGCCCGCCTCTCACCAGGGCCCCATGTGTCTGGTGTCGGGATATGACCCAGCGAGTGTGACACCCTGGACATCCAGGGGTCACAGATCACTACATTCACCACATACACCCCCCCACACTAGGAAGGTACCACCCGTCAACCACAAAGACCTCATTGCCTCCCTCAGAGTCAGACAGGCACACCAGGTGGGCGGAGTCAGGCAGAAAGACACGCCCTCCGAGGAGTCTGCTGGCTGGAGGCAGGAAAACAGTACAAAGTTGGTGGAGTACAGTGCAGTGGAGTGGAGAGTAGTGAAGCACAGTTCTTCGCGGGGCCTGGGTTGGAGCCTAGGACCCCCCAAACAGTCAGGCAGGCAGACGGCAGTGGCCGCCTGCAGGAGACCGGGAACACGACCAGTGGAACCGTAAGGGACCGGGACAGGGTAGCGGCCCGCTGGAACCGAACCGGGGAGCCAACAGGATACCGGAGCACCAGGAAGGGTACTCAGACCTTGAACTAGGCTATATGCCACCACCATAGTCGAATTAACTGATTGCGGTCTGGACCTCAGGGGTTCATTCCCACCAAAGTCCCGATTGAAGGCAACAGCTCCACCCGTCCGGATAGTAGCCACCGCCAAAGGCCAGAGATCCAAGGGCCAGCGTCTGTGGGCAAAGGGGCTCCTATGACATATACACGCCGGGGAGCGGACTACCAGTGCTCAGGCACAGTGGTCAAACTACAAACACAGGTGCAGGAGAAAGGCGGACATTGCCAACCCGACTAGGAAGCTGCAGCCGGCTGCGGGCCCCATCCATCACTCCGTTTGGTTTACCAGTGACTCTGTGTGATTCAATCGTGAGTACACTTGTGCCCTCTGGCACCGCGCCACACCACAGCACTACGCCCTGCATCTCCCCAAACGGGCCCCGGGACCAACTGCCCCTACCCACGGAGGGGTCAACACCTAGCTGCACCAGTACACCACTCCCGGGAGTCCCCGTACCTTCACCACAGCGGTGGTGTCCACCATCACCACAACCCGTGGGTGGCGTCACGAATAACCATCCTAAAACCAAATACCCCCATCCCCCAGCACGTAGCGCCAACCTCCCTTGCAGAGCGACGTGACCCCCAGGTCCGTGAGAGGCTCGAGTCACCACCCGTAGAACGCAAGCACGGATCCGAGCGGCTCGGCGGTCGCAGCCGAGGCCGCGGGGCGGTACACATCGACTCTTCTGGTGTCACGAACAGTATCGTCTCAGTCTACTTACCAGTAGAAGTGCGCCTTGTGGTTCCCGTCAGTGGCGTCCCGCTGAAAAATCTGAAGATCCGCCATATTGGGCGCGAAAGTTTCCCGCTCGAGTCGTCTTCCCCGAGCAGTGAAGGTGCGAAAGTGAAGCCCCGCCCCCTAAAGAAGGAAGTGCCGAAGAAAACCAAGGGGGCCGGGTGAAGAGCTGGCCCCATGTGATCCCGGGGATAAGAAGCAGGGACGCCAGGACTCTAGACCCGTTTTGTTCATGGAACCCGAAGGTGCAGCACCATGTCCACCCCGTCCGAGCAACCCGAAGCCCTGATGCCTGCGCCCGTAACAGCGGCGTGGGTGGAGGCCCGGACCGCGGAGATGTGTTGCCGCCTCCAAACACAGGTGCACCTCTGGCTTGAGCACTGGGCGGTGGAGATGGAGGGGATAGCGGCCGCCGTGCGGGCGCGCGAGAGGATGGTGGTTTTGGAAAGGTGGGAAGGCGACCCATGCCCCTATGTCCCTGAGGGACCGGCCGCTGCGGCTGAGGGACCCAGTCTGCTCCTGCCGACCATACCACTTCCTCCATTGCCCGCAATGGTCGTTGCTACCGCTCCACCCGAATCCCTACCCCCGACATCGGTGGTGGAGCCCATTGTAGATGCCTATGAGAAGTGACCCGTGGAGGCTTGCCATGGACGGCCCAAAGATCAGCAAGCATCAGACCGGTTGCCCTGGGAAGTACGACAGGAACCAAAGCCCGGGAGTCCCGTACTTTCACCGCAGCGGTGGTGTCCACCATCACCACAACCCGTGGGTGGCGTCACGAATAACCATCCTAAAACCAAATACCCGCATCCCCCCGCGCGTAGCGCCAACCTCCCTTGCAGAGCGACGTGACTCCCGGGTCCGTGAGAGGCTCGAGCCACCACCCGCAGAACGTGAGCACGGATCCGAGCGGCTAGGCGGTCGCAGCCGAGGCCGCGGGGCGGTACACAAGTCAAATCACTTCTCCTGGGGGCTTCTCCTCACACCTCCCACAGGTGTGGGTCTCTCTACACTGCTCTCTGGGACTCTCCTCCCATTTCCTGCCTTCCTAGGCTTTTTACTCACCAAGCTCGTCCCTGCCATTAGCTCTCCTTAGCCTGAGAGCACCAAGGAAAGTAGCTCACCCCATGTGGCCATCTAGTGGCCGCACACAGAATATATCATAAACCATATCTACAATACACATGTAACGAGGCGAGCAGCTCTGACTGTTTTATGACTGAAAAAGACATGGAGACTGACATTACACAGGATGGTGCTGCCACCTTGTGGACAAGTGCTGAAATTGCTCGAGGGGCGGACGCTGTAAAATCTGATCCCCTCCCCCAGGCACGGGTTGTACAGGAAAAAAGTGCGGGAAAAAAGACACTGAGCTACTGGAGCTGCACCTGAACAGACCTGCCTCGGACTGCCCTCATCGCTGAAGTGTGAGGGATTGCCAGAACTGCTGCAGACGTGATACTGGACTCAAGGGACCTCCGGACCGTCTCCTTCCTCCATTCCAAGAGACTGTAAGCTAGTCCTCTGGTGAGAGGGCTGAAGATTTCTCCATCTCTGCTCCTTGGAGTCGCCGTCGTTTACCTGGAGTCCAGGCCTGCTACGTGGGAGCCCTCCCTCCTTGTGTTTTGGACTGGTAATATAACCCATAGGGCAAGTCGGGGACAGAATTCTTGTTTATCATTGCTGTTTTTTTTGTGTTCTGCGCCGTGTGTCTGAAGTTAAAGATCCGGATAGCAAACTCTGGTTATGTGTGCTGCTAAGCCAACTGCGTGTGACATTGAGATGGTTACCAGTAAAGAAATGTACCCTTGCATAAAATCTGAGCATGGGGATTTTGTTGGCGCAGATTATGGGAACTCAGCCGCGGTCTTACCCGAGGCCACTTCATCTGGCGTAGTCGGCAGGATCTGTGACCAACAAAATCCCCTCCTGGTGGTAGCTTATAGTCAGACAGCTCCTCCGGCGTCTGTTGTAAATCAAGTGAGAAAGTTTAATGGACGGAATTACCCTGTACCTGAATGGGCGGAACAACTTAGGATAGTGGGGGAAATGTATAATGCTGACCCTAAGACCTTAGTGGAAATGGCTATGCTGACGTTAGGGGGGGAGGCATGGACGACCATCAGACTGGAGACGGTTAGGGGCCAACGTACATTAGATGACTTGATACGGGTGCTAGAGAACACCTATGGGCCGACCAGATACCTGGGAAAACTGCGCTACATGTTCTTCCAGCGTACACAGCTCGAGTGGGAGGACATTTCCCAATATGCGAACGCCCTCCAAGTACTGCTGGAACAAGCCTGCAAAAATGGAGAAAATCTAGCTGGTACATCCTCCCGCGACCTTGTGCTGAGGGACCAATTTGTAATAGGACTGAGAGATCCGTATCTCAACCGCTCATTGCAGGACTTACTCAGGATGAATCCAGCCCTTATGTTTGCTGAGGTTAAACAAGAAGCCATAGAACATTCTAGGGGACCTGTTACGGGAACAGAGACTTATACCGCTACTTGCAGATCCATGTACAAAACAAATACTCCGAACAGCGACACGGAGGAACTGAAGCAGATGGTGGCGGTGTCGCGGGCGGGGAGGGCGCTGCGCTCACCCACCGCTCGGGTCCGGCTGCTGCTGCTGCTCTGTGGTGGCTCGAGCGGTGGGCCGGATCCCGGGGACCCGAGCGGCGCTCCTCGCCCGTGAGTGAAAGGGGGTGGTTTGGGTTTAGGGATATTGTCCGTGACGCCACCCACGGTTGTGGTGAGGTTGATGACACCACCGCTGCTCTGGACGGGGATCCCGGGAGCAATGACTGGGAGCAGCTTGGCTGTTAATTTCTCCCCTCCGTGGGTAGGGGGTTTTGTGGTCCCAGGACCCGGTGAGGGTTAGGGATGGCAGGCGGGTTACGGGGCCTGGTGAGGTGCAGGGTCGCGGGGGCAGCGCGGTGCCGCACGGCACAGTAGTACTCAGTCAGCCAATGTCCTTGGTAAAACACACAGCTGGATGGACGGGGCCCACTGACGGCTGCGGTGGTTTCTGCTCCCGGTAGGTTGATGGTGACTGCCTTTCCCTACACCTGTGTTGTGTTACGGTTCCAATGGCTTCCCACCGGTAAACCGCTTCCCAGCTTGGATGGATGCTGAGGGAGCCCCTTTTGCCCACAGGCTCTGGCCCTGGGAACTGTAGCCTTGGCGATGACTGTGTTTCCCTTCGCGGTTTGAGCTGTTGCCTTCAATCGGGACTTGACTGCTGGGAAACCCCGGATGTTCCCTTCGCTAATGGATATGACAAATTTGACGGAGACTCCTAGCCTTGTCGGGGTCCATAAGCCCTGCCGGATGGTGCTGGCTTCTCTTTGCTCGGTCCGGTACCGTCGGGCCACCGCCCGTCCACGGTCCTTATGGTTCGCTCCAATCGGCCTCTCCTGCAGACGGTCACCACCGCCTGCCAACCTTGCTGTACCGTCCGGGCCACACACCCGGACGCCGTCAGTCAGCTGCTCTCTTGCCACTTCACTCCTCACTTCTCAAACTCCAAAACTAAACTGCTCCTTTTTCCCGCCTCCAGGACTGTGAACTCCTCAGTGGGCGGGGCCAACCGCTTGGCCCACCCCCTGGTGTGGACATCAGCCCCTGGAGGGAGGCAACAAGGGTTTTTGTGTTTGGCTTAGGTGTGCCTAACCTGGCTTGTCCAGGGCGCCACATTCCCCCTTAGTAAAATGCAGACCGTCCGCGGGCTTCCCGTCCATCACCGGTTTTATTTTTGGTTAACTGCAAAAGATAAAACAGTAAACATAAGCATTTTCAAATCTTCCCACATCGGGAGGTGCATCTCTTAAACGTTGCAAAATGGTACATTTTTATTAAAACAGTATGGCTTCCGCTCTCTCCCACCCAAACAACCTGGCCCTGATGCTGCCCCTAAGCAAATGGGCAGCACCCCTTGACCACCCCAGTCCAGCACCAAGTTGCCCGATCGGGTTCTGTCCCTTTCAGGGGACCCACGTCCATGGGGACCCCTGAACCCCCCGGAGGATCGCCACCGGTTTCGGTGGTGGCTGGGCCCCAGCCTACTCCACTGTGGGCCCTTCCTCCAATCTGCCTCTCCGGAGGCGGTCACGGTTTCAAGCCAACAAATATTTATTTACATACCACAAGTTCGTGGTTGCCCTGCTAGTTCTCGGGCTTGTCCGTAGCAGTTTCTATGCAATGGTTGTAAACAGTCCCCACGGGGACAACAGTTGCCGGCAATGACCGGTTCAATCACAGCTCAATCAAGTGACATCTTCGGATAATCAATCTTAGCATTCAAAACTTTCTAAACGGTACTCTCAACACACAGCTTTGCTGGTGGTCCCAACGGGGACAACTTTTAGGCGGAGGACCCGCCGACTTCACTTCAGATCCAGCTCGCCGACCGGGGTAGAGGGCTGAACGGGCGCTTGAAGCCCCTGGCCTACTCTCAACCGGACACCCAGGGCGTACCATCCCCTCTCCCAACAATGTCGGGTGTAATTGACGAGGTCACCGGGGAGCAGATTGCGGCTGGGATGGTCTTCCGGTATTTGATCATTCACATCTCTCCGGGCCACGAAAACTTCGACCTCCAGGCCCGGTTCATAAATGAAGCCATACCCCCTTCGGGTATCAAATCGCCGGACCTGTCCCTCGTATCTCGGGCCCCGCACACGGAAGGTGGCTCTTCGGAGGCGCTCCTTTTCTTCAATGGTGCGGGCCACCAGCTCCGCCTTCCTTCTTTCCCTCTCAGCAATCTCCAGGCCCAGCGGTGTCGGCTCCCTGTCCCAATACTGCACCTGTGTTGTGTTACGGTTCCAATGGCTTCCCACCGGTAACCCGCTCCCCAGCTTGGATGGATGCTGAGGGAGCCCCTTTTGCCTGCAGGCTCTGGCCCTGGGAACTGTAGCCTTGGCGGTGACTGTGTTTCCCTTTGCGGTTTGAGCTGTCGCCTTCAATCGGGACTTGACTGCTGGGAAACCCCGGAGGTTCCCTTCGCTAACGGATTTGACAAATTTGACGGCGACTCCTAGCCTTGTCGGGGTCCGTAAGCCCTGCCGGATGGTGCTGGCTTCTCTTTGCTTGCCGGTCCGGTACCGTCAGGCTACCGCCCGTCCACGGTCCTTACAGTTCGCTCCAATCGGCCTCTCCTGCAGACGGTCACCACCGTCTGCCAACCTTGCTGTACCGTCCGAGCCACACACCCGGACGCCGTCAGTCAGCTGCTCTCTTGCCACTTCACTCCTCACTTCTCAAACTCCAAAACTAAACTGCTCCTTTTTCCTGCCTTCAGGACTGTGAACTCCTCGGTGGGCGGGGCCAACCGCCTGGCCCACCCCCTGGTGTGGACATCAGCCCCTGGAGGGAGGCAACAAGGGTTTTTGTGTTTGGCTTAGGTGTGCCTAACCGGGGTGTGGGGTGTGTTGGTGTAGTCCTGTGACGACCTGGCTTGTCTAGGGCGCCACAGCAGACTTACAGAAGCAGGTGCTGCAGCTCACACTAAACCGACAGGCAGATGGGCAAGTGAGACGGCAACCTAGCCGGCCTATGGGAAAGTGCTGGACATGTGGTGATCCCCGTCACAGAGCAAACCGTTTCCCCCAGAACTCCTTCCAACCCGATCCGCAGCCGTTCCATCGAATGGACTCTCAAACACCCCAGCAAGCGGAGTTTCACTCGAAACAGCGGTTGGAGCCCCAGGCCTATTCACTAGAACCGCCAAGCCGTGCCTCTCAACAGCAGCCACCTTTAAACTAGACACCCCGGCTGAGGAGGCTCACCCGACCGGGAAGGCCAAAGAAAAAGGAGCCAACAAAGGAGCAAGCTTGCATCAAACAGCCCTACACTGAAAGTAATGTTAGAGGGAGTTGCTGTCCAAGGACTAATGGATACTGGATCCCAGGTGTCCACCATCTCAGAGCAGTTTTACGAGAAATATCTACAACCACGGGCGGCCTATGACCCGAATACCGTCATCAAAATCAAAGCGGCCAATAATCTACCCATTCCAGTAACGGGAGTAGCTTGGATGAACACCGAAATATGTAGACAGGACCTCCGGAAGAGGGGGATAATCGTGGTCAAAGAAGGCTTCGGTTCGGAAATGCCCATGATTATTGGGATGAACATCCTGAAAGACCTGGACCTGGTATTGTTTACCAAGCGGGGACCCAAGTACTGGCAGGAAGTTACCACACACGGGGCCACCCGCCGAGCATTCCGAAGAGTGGTTCGGGCCTGCAGCCTACAGCAAATGGCAGAGGAACAATGGCCCATAGCCACTATTGTCGAAGGCGGGGAGGGCACTGCGCTCACCCACTGCTCGGGTCCGGCATGGCTACTGCTTCGTTTGCTCGCTGCTCGGTGGCTCGAGCGGCGGGCCGGAACCGGGGCCTCGAGCGGCGCTCCTCGCCCGTGAGTGAAAAGGGGATTGGTTTTGGGGATTTGATTGTCCGTGACACCACCGGTTGTGGTGAGGTTGTGACACCACCGCTGTTCTGGACGGGGATCCCAGGAGCGATGACTGGGAGCAGCTCGGATGTTGGTTCTCCCCTCCGTGGGTAGGGGGGTTGGTTGTCCCGGGCCCGGTGAGGGTTAGGGATGGCAGGCAGGTTACGGGGCCTGGTGAGGTGCAGGGTCGCGGGGGCAGCGCTGTGCCGCACGGCACGGTAGTACTCACTCAGCCAATGACGAAGGCAAAGTCCTTGGTAAAACACACGGCTGGATGGACGGGGCCCACTGACGGCTGCGGTGGTTTCTGCCTTTCCCTGCACCTGTAGAATGTTTTGGTACTGATAGCTTCCCACCGGTAACCCGCTCCCCAGCTTGGATAGATGCTGAGGGAGCCCCTTTTGCCCGCAGGCTTTGGCCCTGGGAACTGTAGCCTTGGCGGTGACTGTGTTTCCCTTCACGGTTTTGAGCTGTTGCCTTCAATCGGGTCTTGACTGCTGGGAAACCCTGGAGGTTCCCTTCGCTAACGGATTTGACCGGTTTTACGGCGACTCCAAGCCTGGTCGGGGTCCGTAAGCCCTGCCGAATGGTGCTGGCTTCTCTTTGCTCTCCGATCCGGTACCATCGGGCCACCGCCCATCCACGGTCCTTACGGTTCGCTCCAATTAGCCTCTCCTGCAGCCAACCTTGCTGTACCGTCCGGGCCACACACCCGGACGCCGTCAGACTGCTCCTCTACCACTTCACTTCCTCCAACTTCAAACTCTCTCTCTAAACTAACCTCCTCTCACTCCTTTTCCCGCCTCCAGGACTGTGAACTCCTCGATCTGGCCCACCCCCTGGTGTGGACATCAGCCCCTGGAGGGAGGCAACAAGGATTTTTGTTTGACTTCGGTGTGCCTAGCCGGGGTGTGGGGTGTGTTGGTGTAGTTTCTGTGACGACCTGGCTTGTCCAGGGCGCCACACTATCACCGTGCCTCGCCACACTAGGATCACCTTACCGGCTGAAAAGGAGACAATTATCTCGCTACCCCTTAGCACCACAAGGCCGCTTGAAGGCATGGAGGTACTGATTGAGCCGCGAACCCCGAGGGAGGGAAAACTGAACCCATTAGTCGCTCGCACTCTGGCTGTCGTGAGGAGGGGAAGAATCCCTGTCCATCTGAGCAATACGGCAAGTGTAGGCGCCGACCTAGAAGCGGGGACACAGCTCGCCCTACCTACAGAGGTGAATCCCAGGGGCCCCCTCCAGTTTGCCCCATCGACAGAGGGAGACTGGACAGTGACTGTCACCGACATGGCCACCGCCACAGATGACACTGAAGCTGGAAAAGAGCTGCTAGAGAAGTGTCAGCTGGATACACCCCAATACTCTAAACAGGAAGTGTCACAGGTGGAAAAACTACTACAGGAACACCAGGCGTCCTTTGCCCGGCATGACACCGACTTTGGATGCAACACCAGTATCGAACACGAGATCCCTACGGGTAACGCTTCTCCTATCTGTGAGAGATACTGGCAGATACCACCCCAGCAATACCAAGAAGTGAAAAGCCTCCTGAATTCCATGCTCCATGCGGAGTGGTACGAGAGAGCCAGAGCCCCTGGGCTGCACCGGTGGTAATAGTTAAAAAGAAAGACGGATCCCTGAGGTTCTGTGTGGAGCCTGAATGCTTGCACCACCCGGGACTCATACCCTTAGCTAAGGATCGAAGAATCCCTGACGGCTCTGAAGAAAGCCAAGTATTTTTCCTCCCTTGATCTGGCCAGCGGCTATTGGCAGGTACCCATGAGCAAAAAGGACAGAGAAAAAACCGCTTTCATCCTACCCATGGGCCTGTACGAGTTTGACAGGATGCCCTTCGGCCTGAACAACGCGCCAAGAACTTTCCAGAGGCAGATGGAGCGCTGCTTGGGAGACTTCACCGTCATCTACCTTGATGACATTGTGGTCTATTCAGCCACGTTCGAAGAACATCTACAGAAGCTGGGCCGCGTGTTCCAGAGGTTAAGGGAACATGGCTTGAAGTTGAAACCCAGCAAGTGCCGTCTTCTACAGCAGGAGATTGATTACATGGGCCACAGGATCTCGGTCGAAGGTGTTCCACCATCGCCGGAGAAAATAGCCGCCGTACGGGACTGGCCCCAACCCACAACTGTCAAGGGGGTCAGGGCTTTCTTGGGACTGGCAGGCTACTACCGCCGGTTCGTCAAGAACTTCGCCCGGCTTGCCGCACCAGTGCACGACCTGCTTCGAGGGAATACCAACAGTCCCAGGGGACGCCGCATCAATTGGAGGCCTACCCAAGAAGAGTCCTTCCAAGCTCTAAAGGGTGCCTTGACGTCGTCCCCCATCCTGGCATATGCAGATTACACCCTACCCTTTCAATTACATACTGACACCAGCCTACAGGGTCTGGGGGCAGTACTCTCACAGGTACAAGAAGGCAAGGAACGTGTTGTAGCCTATGCCAGTAGGTCCCTACATGAAGGTGAAAAGAATCCCACCAATTACAGTTCATTCCGGATGGAGCTGTTGGCCTTGATGTGGGCAATGACTGAGAAATTTGCCGGATATCTGACGGGGACAGAAGTACTAGTCCTGACGGACAACAACCCTTTGGCCCATTTAGAAAATGTGAAACTTGGGGCTATGGAGCAGCGAGGGATGGCTCGGCTCTCCAAGTTTAACTACAAGATTAAATATAGAGCTGGGGCTGAAAATCAGAATGCGGACAGCCTGTCCAGAAAGACATCCCCCTCGCCCACTAAGGACCAGGACGAAGAGCTGGAAGGAGACGAGATGCCTGACTTCGCAAGATTAGCCCGGCAGATGATGGATTGCCGCCAGTATGCTGTGGATGAGGCTGGCACTTCAGTAGGGTCCCCACTGTCCCCACAGGAATGGTGCAGAATCCAGGACTGGAATGCTGAATGTGCCCTACTCAAACAATGGGTGAAGCAGCAGCAGAAGCTGTCCTCTGACACGCGGTCACGACTGTCCACCAGTACCCTGACCCTGCTCAGCCAATGGGATCATCTGATTCTGAGAGAAGGAGTGCTATACCGGAGGATCTTCCTATCCCACATGCTGGAGGAGTGCCTACAGCTTGTAGTGCCAGCCCAAATGGCCCGTGAGATGATGGGAGAAGCACACAAGAGGAACGGCCACTTTGGAATAGACAAGACCTTCTGGTGGGTCCAACAGTCCATCTACTGTCCGGGACTCCGCAAGCTGGTTGAAGATGTCTGCCAAGCCTGTCGCACCTGTGAGCTTTACAAGTCCGCTGAACAGCGTGCACCTGTCCAAACAGTTGAGACATCCCAGCCCCTTGAGCTGTTGATGGTGGACTACCTGTCGATTGGGACGGTGAGTGGTGGCTACCAATACTGTCTGGTTATGGTAGACCATTTCACAAAATTCGCAGTTGCTGTTGCTACCAAAGATCAGACTGCCGAGTCAGCTGCGCGGACCATCTGTCGACAGTTCATCCAGGTCTATGGGTGTCCGGAGAGGTTGCACTCTGATCAGGGGACTTGTTTTGAAGGTCAAATTATCGAGGAGCTGCATCGGATGTATGGGATCCAGAAGTCCAGAACCACCCCTTACCACCCACAGGGGAATGGTGCGTGTGAGCGCTTTAACCGGACTCTACTCCAGTTGATCCGCACCTTAGCCGATGACAAGAAAGACCAATGGCCCCAATTCCTCCCGGATCTAGTGTGGGCCTACAACAATCAAGTCCACTCCGTTACGGGTTTTACCCCACACACCCTTCTCTTTGGCCGCCCAGGACAAGGGGTCCATGACCTAAACCTGACCAGTCCTGAAAAAGATACCGACGGTACCTATCCATCCTGGCTACACACTCATCGTCAGAAGATGGAAACTGTATACCGACTGGTAGGCCAACAAATCCGGGGCCAGAGACATGCTGACCCGCTCCCCGTACAGGAAGAACCCTTAGAAGTAGGACAGCTAGTCCTGGTTCGTATTAAGAAGCCTCAAGGAAAACTCCGAGCTAAGTGGGAAGCTGAAGTCTATCGGGTAGTTGAGTGCCCCTACCCTGATGGTCATGTGTACAGAGTCCGGGGCGAAGATAGCGGCAACTCTCGCACCTTTCACCGGAATATGTTATGCCCCTGCCCATCCCAGCCTGACTCCCTGACCACAGTACCCGGTGAGGACGACACTGCTGACATGACTGACACCATTGACATTACTCAGCATAGTGACCTTGTTGACTCTGGGACTGGTTACCCGCCTGCGCAGACTGGCCCTCCCTCTAGGGAACTGACGGAGGTAGAGAGTGTAACCGGTGATAGAGTGGAGGGAAATCAACCTCTGCGGCGTACTACCCGCACCACTGCCGGGGTTCCTCCTGGGCAGTCTTATAGGGACCAGTATGTATGGCCCGCTTCTCCGCCTCCCCCTGCCACAGCCTCAGTCATCGCTGCCCTGGAACCTGTGAATGTTGACAGGGACTGCCAACCTTTAAGTGGGGGGATATGTAATGAGGCGAGCAGCTCTGACTGTTTTATGACTGAAAAAGACATGGAGACTGACATTACACAGGATGGTGCTGCCACCTTGTGGACAAGTGCTGAAATTGCTCAAGGGGCGGACGCTGTAAAATCTGATCCTCTCCCACAGGCACGGGTTGTACAGGAAAAAAGCGCGGGAAAAAAAACACTGAGCAACTGGAGCTGCACCTGAACAGACCTGCCTCGGACTGCCCTCATCGCTGAAGTGTGAGGGATTGCCAGAACTGCTGCAGACGTGATACTGGACTCAAGGGACCTCCGGACCATCTCCTTCCTCCATTCCAAGAGACTGTAAGCTAGTCCTCTGGTGAGAGGGCTGAAGATTTCCCCATCTCTGCTCTTTGGCGTCACCGTCGTTTACCCGGAGTGCAGGCCTGCTACGTGGGAGCCCTCCCTCCTTGTGTTTTGGACTGGTAATATAACACATAGGGCAAGTCAGGGACAGAATTCTTGTTTATCATTGCTGTTTTTTTTTGTGTTCTGCACCGTGTGTCTGAAGTTAAAGATCCGGATAGCAAACTCTGGTTATGTGTGCTGCTAAGCCAACTGCGTTTGTCATTGAGATGTTTACCAGTAAAGAAATGTACCCTTGCATAAAATCTGAGCGTGGGGATTTTGTTGGCGCAGATTATGGGAACTCAGCCGCGGTCTTACCCGCGGCCACTTCACACACAGTATATCAACATTAAACAGTACATTTACAGACAGGGGATTTGCAGGTCTGGGGTGGCAGAGCCTTACACCTCCTTACAATTGAGAGAGAGGGGAGCCAGCACGATCTGAAAATGGCATGCATCATATAAAAAGTGCAAATTCACAGATTTATTCCAACTGTACTGTAATATAAATGAGATTTTTAGCAAATAATTGATCAATTCTTTGAGCCACCCCTGCCAATGTCACGGCAAATCTCAATAGGGGGGTCCTACTCTATATTCTGTATTTCATGTGCCATGCGGCCTCCTAGATAAAGTTAAAAGCAGAACCATAAGGGAGCACACATACCTGTAAATATAACCGCTTCTATGTTGCAAAAGAGGCAATTGAGGATAGAGGCCAGCCCAGGTCCCAGCATGTGGAGCAAGCTCTACACATACCAGGACTATATCAGAACTGACCCTCCCAGTGCCAGACAGCAACCATTGATAAAGGCGGACCAGATCCAAGTATGGTGCTTAATTAGCAATGCCTGTGGAAAGGGTGAGGCAACTGAATGTGTACAGCTACCAACAGGAGGAATATATTGCAAACCAAGATCAGGCGTGCATAGCATGGTGGTGACCAGCCACCAGACATTTGTAGCATAACTACAACCAAACAGAGAGAGAGGGGAGCCAGCACGATCTGAAAATGGCATGCATCATATAAAAAGTGCAAATTCACAGATTTATTCCAACTGTACTGTAATATAAATGAGATTTTTAGCAAATAATTGATCAATTCTTTGAGCCACCCCTGCACCCCTGCCTCCTTACAATTGCCTCACCTCTCACCTCTCCGGCCCCTACCTCCTTACCATCATCCGTCTGTTCCTCGTTGCATCTTCAGATTGCCACCATTTGTGTTGAATTCCTTTGGTTTCTCGTGCTGGGCCAGGACTTCGTGGTCTAATGAGTCCTTGGAAGGTTATTCGCAAGCATGTGTCATGAGGTCATGGTATATGCCAAGATCTCGAATTTATGCACTGAAGACTCCTGGGAATTCATTGCAAGAGTTGCTGATCTGAAGATGAGACGAGGACTGGAAGAGTGATTGTGAGGAGTGGAGGAGCTGGAGATGTGAGCGATAACGTGAGTATAAGGATTTTTATTTTAGCATTTTTATGGACATTTTGCTTAATCCGTGTGGAAGTGTAATACAAATATTCTGAATTCTGGTGAATGTAAATTTTTGGCGAACTCCAGTAGAATTCCATTTGAATGGATTCGCTCAGCTTCAGTATATGGGAAGTGAGAGGGGAGCCAGCACGATCTGAAATTGGCATGCATCATATAAAAAGTGAAAATTCACAGATTTATTCCAACTGTACTACAATAAAAAAATGAGATTTTTAGCAAATAATTGATCAATTTTTTGAGCCACCCCTGCCAACGTCACGGCAAATCTCAATAGGGGGGTCCTACTCTACATTCTGTATTTCATGTGCCATGCGGCCTCCTAGATAAAGTTAAAAGCAGAACCATAATAGAGCACACATACCTGTAACCTGTATATAACCGCTTCTATGTTGCAAAAAAGGCACTTGTGGATAGAGACCAGCCCAGGTCCCAGCATGTGGAGCAAGCTCTGCACCATACCAGGACTATATCAGAACTGATCCTCCCAGTGCCAAACAGCAACCATTGATAAAGGCGGACCAGATCCAAGATGGTGCTTAATTAGCATTGCCTGTGGAAAGGGGTGAGGTAACTGAATCTGAACAGCTACCAACAGGAGGAATACAAAGCAAACCAAAATCAGGCGTGCATGGCATGGTGGTGACCGGCCACCAGAATTTGTAGCATAACTACGACCAAACAGAGAGAGAGGGGAGCCAGCACGATCTGAAATTGGCATGCATCATATAAAAAGTGAAAATTCACAGATTTATTCCAACTGTACTACAATAAAAAAATGAGATTTTTAGCAAATAATTGATCAATTTTTTGAGCCACCCCTGCCAACGTCACGGCAAATCTCAATAGGGGGGTCCTACTCTACATTCTGTATTTCATGTGCCATGCGGCCTCCTAGATAAAGTTAAAAGCAGAACCATAATAGAGCACACATACCTGTAACCTGTATATAACCGCTTCTATGTTGCAAAAAAGGCACTTGTGGATAGAGACCAGCCCAGGTCCCAGCATGTGGAGCAAGCTCTGCACCATACCAGGACTATATCAGAACTGATCCTCCCAGTGCCAAACAGCAACCATTGATAAAGGCGGACCAGATCCAAGATGGTGCTTAATTAGCATTGCCTGTGGAAAGGGGTGAGGTAACTGAATCTGAACAGCTACCAACAGGAGGAATACAAAGCAAACCAAAATCAGGCGTGCATGGCATGGTGGTGACCGGCCACCAGAATTTGTAGCATAACTACGACCAAACAGAGAGAGAGGGGAGCCAGCACGATCTGAAATTGGCATGCATCATATAAAAAGTGAAAATTCACAGATTTATTCCAACTGTACTACAATAAAAAAATGAGATTTTTAGCAAATAATTGATCAATTTTTTGAGCCACCCCTGCCAACGTCACGGCAAATCTCAATAGGGGGGTCCTACTCTACATTCTGTATTTCATGTGCCATGCGGCCTCCTAGATAAAGTTAAAAGCAGAACCATAATAGAGCACACATACCTGTAACCTGTATATAACCGCTTCTATGTTGCAAAAAAGGCACTTGTGGATAGAGACCAGCCCAGGTCCCAGCATGTGGAGCAAGCTCTGCACCATACCAGGACTATATCAGAACTGATCCTCCCAGTGCCAAACAGCAACCATTGATAAAGGCGGACCAGATCCAAGATGGTGCTTAATTAGCATTGCCTGTGGAAAGGGGTGAGGTAACTGAATCTGAACAGCTACCAACAGGAGGAATACAAAGCAAACCAAAATCAGGCGTGCATGGCATGGTGAATTTTCACTTTTTATATGATGCATGCCAATTTCAGATCGTGCTGGTTCCCTTTTTTTCTCTGTTTTGACCGTAGTTATGCTACAAATCTGGTGTCTGACCAACACCATACCATGCACGCCTGATTTTGGCTTGCAATATATTCCTCCTGTTGGTAGCTGTTCAGACTCAGTTACCTCACCCCTTTCCACAGGCAATGCTAATTAAGCACCATTCTTGGATCTGGTCCGCCTTTATCAATGGTTGCTTTTTGACACTGGGAGGATCAGTTCTGATATAGTCCTGGTATGTGTAGGGCTTGCTCCACATGCTGGGACCTGGGCTGGTCTCTATCCACAAGTGCCTTTTTTGCAACATGGAAGCGGCTATATACAGGTTGCAGGTATGTGTGCTCCATTATGGTTCTGCTTTTAACTTTATCTAGGAGGCCGCATGGCACATGAAATACAGAATGTAGAGTAGGACCCCCCTATTGAGATTTGCCGTGACGTTGGCAGGGGTGGCTCAAAAAATTGATCAATTATTTGCTAAAAATCTCATTTTTTTATTATAGTACAGTTGGAATAAATTTGTGAATTTTCACTTTTTATATGATGCATGCCAATTTCAGATCGTGCTGGTTCCCTTTTTTTCTCTGTTTTGACCGTAGTTATGCTACAAATCTGGTGTCTGACCAACACCATACCATGCACGCCTGATTTTGGCTTGCAATATATTCCTCCTGTTGGTAGCTGTTCAGACTCAGTTACCTCACCCCTTTCCACAGGCAATGCTAATTAAGCACCATTCTTGGATCTGGTCCGCCTTTATCAATGGTTGCTTTTTGACACTGGGAGGATCAGTTCTGATATAGTCCTGGTATGTGTAGGGCTTGCTCCACATGCTGGGACCTGGGCTGGTCTCTATCCACAAGTGCCTTTTTTGCAACATGGAAGCGGCTATATACAGGTTGCAGGTATGTGTGCTCCATTATGGTTCTGCTTTTAACTTTATCTAGGAGGCCGCATGGCACATGAAATACAGAATGTAGAGTAGGACCCCCCTATTGAGATTTGCCGTGACGTTGGCAGGGGTGGCTCAAAAAATTGATCAATTATTTGCTAAAAATCTCATTTTTTTATTATAGTACAGTTGGAATAAATTTGTGAATTTTCACTTTTTATATGATGCATGCCAATTTCAGATCGTGCTGGTTCCCTTTTTTTTTTTCTCTGTTTTGACCGTAGTTATGCTACAAATCTGGTGTCTGACCAACACCATACCATGCACGCCTGATTTTGGCTTGCAATATATTCCTCCTGTTGGTAGCTGTTCAGACTCAGTTACCTCACCCCTTTCCACAGGCAATGCTAATTAAGCACCATTCTTGGATCTGGTCCGCCTTTATCAATGGTTGCTTTTTGACACTGGGAGGATCAGTTCTGATATAGTCCTGGTATGTGTAGGGCTTGCTCCACATGCTGGGACCTGGGCTGGTCTCTATCCACAAGTGCCTTTTTTGCAACATGGAAGCGGCTATATACAGGTTGCAGGTATGTGTGCTCCATTATGGTTCTGCTTTTAACTTTATCTAGGAGGCCGCATGGCACATGAAATACAGAATGTAGAGTAGGACCCCCCTATTGAGATTTGCCGTGACGTTGGCAGGGGTGGCTCAAAAAATTGATCAATTATTTGCTAAAAATCTCATTTTTTTATTATAGTACAGTTGGAATAAATTTGTGAATTTTCACTTTTTATATGATGCATGCCAATTTCAGATCGTGCTGGTTTCCTTTTTTTCTCTGTTTTGACCGTAGTTATGCTACAAATCTGGTGTCTGACCAACACCATACCATGCACGCCTGATTTTGGCTTGCAATATATTCCTCCTGTTGGTAGCTGTATACATTCAGTTGCCTCACCCTTTCCACAGGCAATGCTAATTAAGCACCATTCTTGGATCTGGTCCGCCTTTATCAATGGTTGCTGTCTGGCACTGGGAGGATCAGTTCTGATATAGTCCTGGTATGTGTAGGGCTTGCTCCACATGCTGGGACCTGGGCTGGTCTCTATCCACAAGTGCCTTTTTTGCAACATGGAAGCGGCTATATACAGGTTGCAGGTATGTGTGCTCCATTATGGTTCTGCTTTTAACTTTATCTAGGAGGCCGCATGGCACATGAAATACAGAATGTAGAGTAGGACCCCCCTATTGAGATTTGCCGTGACGTTGGCAGGGGTGGCTCAAAAAATTGATCAATTATTTGCTAAAAATCTCATTTTTTTATTATAGTACAGTTGGAATAAATTTGTGAATTTTCACTTTTTATATGATGCATGCCAATTTCAGATCGTGCTGGTTCCCTTTTTTTCTCTGTTTTGACCGTAGTTATGCTACAAATCTGGTGTCTGACCAACACCATACCATGCACGCCTGATTTTGGCTTGCAATATATTCCTCCTGTTGGTAGCTGTTCAGACTCAGTTACCTCACCCCTTTCCACAGGCAATGCTAATTAAGCACCATTCTTGGATCTGGTCCGCCTTTATCAATGGTTGCTTTTTGACACTGGGAGGATCAGTTCTGATATAGTCCTGGTATGTGTAGGGCTTGCTCCACATGCTGGGACCTGGGCTGGTCTCTATCCACAAGTGCCTTTTTTGCAACATGGAAGCGGCTATATACAGGTTGCAGGTATGTGTGCTCCATTATGGTTCTGCTTTTAACTTTATCTAGGAGGCCGCATGGCACATGAAATACAGAATGTAGAGTAGGACCCCCCTATTGAGATTTGCCGTGACGTTGGCAGGGGTGGCTCAAAAAATTGATCAATTATTTGCTAAAAATCTCATTTTTTTATTATAGTACAGTTGGAATAAATTTGTGAATTTTCACTTTTTATATGATGCATGCCAATTTCAGATCGTGCTGGTTCCCTTTTTTTCTCAGTATATGGGAAGTGTCTAGAAATGTGAAAAATGTGTGGCGCCCTGGACAACCAGGGGCCACAAAGAACACCACCAACACACCCCACACTCCCGGTCAGGCACACTGAAGTCAAACAAGAAACCCTTGTTGCCTTCCTCCAGGGGCTGATGTCCACACCAGGGGGTGGAGCCAGGCGGTTGGTCTCTGCCCACCGAGGAGTTCACAGTCCTGGAGGAGGGAAAACAGTCAGATAGAGTTTGGAGGTGGAAGTGGAAGGAGGAAAGTAGCAGTCGAGCTGTCTGAAGTTGGTCCGGGTGTGTGGCCCGGACGGAGCAGCAAGGTTGGCAGACGGTGGTGACCGTCTGCAGGAGTGGCCTATCGGAGTTTACCGCAAGGACCGTGGACGGGCGGTGGCCCGGCGGTACCGGACCGGTACGCAAAGAGAAGCCAGCACCAACCGGCAGGACTTACGGACCCCGGCAAGGCTAGGAGTCGCCGTAAATTTGCCAAATCCGTTAGCGAAGGGAACCTCCTGGGTTTCCCAGCAGCCAAGTCCCGACAGAAGGCAACCGTCCGACCAAGAGAGGGAAACACAGCCACCGCCAAGGCTGCCGTTTCAAGGGCCAGAGCCTGCGGGCAAAAGGGGCTCCTCCGGCCCATATCCAAGCCGGGGAACGGGTTACCGGTGGGAACCCATCGGAACTAAACACTACACAGGTGCAGGGAAAGGCAGTCACCATCAACCTGCCGGGGGAAACAACCGCAGCCGTCTGTGGGACCCGTCCATCCAGCCGTGTGTTTTACCGAGAACTGAGTGTTCATCATTGGCTGAGTGAGTACCACCGTGCCGTGCGGCACAGCGCTGCCCCTGCAACCCTGCACCTCACCAGGCCCCGCAACCCGCCTGCCATTCATCATCCCTACCACATCACCGGGCCCAGGGACAACCAATCCCCCTACCCACGGAGGGGAGAACTAACATCAAGGCTGCTCCCTGTCACCGCTCCCGGGATCCCCGTCCAGAGCAGCGGTGGTGTCACCAATATCACCATAACCATGGGTGGCGTCACGGACAATATCTAAAATCCCCACAATCAATACCCCCTTTTCACTCACGGGCGAGGAACGCCGCTTGAGTCCCCGGGATCCGGCCCACCGCTCGAGCCACCACCGAGCAGCAGCAGCCGCAGCAGCAGCGGCCGGACCCGAGCAGTGGGAGAGCGCAGCGTCACCTCCTACGCCCACGACAACTTGGCGTCACGAACAGGATCCTACCGTTCTACCAACTGGTAGAAGTGTGCCTTGTGTGACCGCCGGAGGTGTCCGGACGAAAAATTTGTAAAGCCGCCATCTTTGGCGTGAAAAATTCCCGCTCGAGCGTCTCCTCGAGTAGTAGAGGCGCGAAGGCCAAAACCCCGCCCCTGTAGAGGAGGAGCCGGAAAGAGACTAAGGGGGACGGAAACAAGATGTCTGCGCCCGACGGAGCCGCTGGAAGAGCGGCGGACGCAGCCGTGGGAGCACCCGCAGATGGGAATGGGCCTGCCCAGGTCATGGCCGCGCTGGCGGGGGGTGCCGCGGCCCCAGCTCTCGCTCAGGTGATGCCGTTCTCTTTGCCCTATGTGCCCGGAGCTGCCTGGCTACCGCAGTACGATGGGAAACCTGATGCCTTGCAGGTTTTCCAGAAAACACTTAGTCCGCTACTAGAACTGTACCCCCTGACTGATAAGCAACGTGCAGCGCTAGTGCTGGGGCAGCTAACTGGCGTGGCTGAGCAAAAGGCGGAGACCTGGGCCGAGGGGGACCGGTCCTCTGTAGCCACCATCTTTGAAAAGCTGCAGACTGCCTTTGAGACTCGTACCGAGGCAGAGTTGCGGATGCAGTTCTGTCAATGCCGACAACGGCCCGCAGATAGCATTCGGGACTATGCCCTGCGCCTGCAAACCGCACTCCGCACACTGAAGCGGGTGGACACCATCAACAGTGTGGACAGTAACAAAATGTTAAGTGAGCAGTTTGTGCAGGGGATGAGGTCCTCAGAGGACCGCAAACAGCTTCGGCTGTGGGCCCTAGAACACCCTGACGTGGACTTTGCCGTATTAAAGGAACGGGCCATCAAAGCTCTGCAACCCCCCGCATTTGAAGCTCCTGAGCCAACCCCGTGGCCGGTTGAGACTGCTCCCATCGTGGTGGCCCCTACCCCACCCGCACCTCCAGTGCCTGCAGCCTCAAGCGGAACGATGGAAGAGCTCGATGCTCAAGTTCGCCGCATGGATGGGGAACTCGCTAAGATTCTCGCCGCACTCCAGCCTCCGACCAGATCCCAGGCCCCGGTGAAGATGCAGCTCGCCGACAGCCCTGAGGACGTCCCCTGGATGCAGCGGAGAAGGGCCAATGACTCACGGAATGGGCCCCCAATCTGTTACAGGTGCAGCAAACCCGGCCACTACTCCCGACAGTGTCCGTTAAACGAGCAACCCCTGGGGCCACGGGCCAATCCTCAGGAGTAGAACCCCATGGCCCCCCAGACTGGCGGGACCGGTACATCGGGGCCCGGCCCATCATCCCCATGGCTGTGGACGGCATACCGGTGATGGCTCTCCTGGACACTGGATCACAGGTAACCACCATACCATACACACTGTATCAACCGTATTGGGGAAAAGACGAGCTGGCTCCCCCAAATGCCAGTATAACACTGATTGCTGCTGATGGACTCCCATTGACCCAAGTGGGATACAAACAAGTGGCCATGACTGTGGGGCGAGCTGAACTGCAACACCAGGGTATGATTGTGATAATGAATGAACCCAGTGATCATAACCCGAAGGTAGTGCTAGGGACCAATGTGATGGAGCACTGTATGAGTGACGTGCTGACCCTACTGCAGTAGCTGGCTGCCACGGCGGCAGGGAGCCGACAGAAAGCTGTGCAGTGTGAGATCCGAGCCTTAATGTACCGCCAACATGTGAACTCGACAGGAGGAGAGATTGGTGGGGTGAGAGTGATGGATGTTGCCCCTTTGATTGTGCCTCCCAGGAGCGAGATGATGATTTGGTGTAGGGCAGCGGTAAGGCCCCAGGGGCGTGACTACCCCGCCATGATAGAGCCCATGCCCTCTGAACACTGGCCTACAGTAATGGCCGTCTGAGGGGTGGTAGATGTAAAGAAGGGGAGAGTGCCCGTGAGGGTGCTGAACTGCGGGGAGGAAGAAGTCAGGCTTCTCCGGTACGCTACCCTTGCCAAGTTGTTCACCTTGGATCCCCACACCATCCACGAGGCCATTCCCCCAACCTCGCCACCTACTGCCAACACTCACCCATCCCAAGGGGAGTTAGACGAGTGGTGTCGACAGCTACACGTAGGCACTGACGATACCCCTACACATCACAAAGAAGGGGTATACCGGGTGGTACGGGAGTATGAGCGGGTTTTTAGCAAACATCCCCTAGACTTTGGGCAGATTAAAAGGGTCCAACACCATATCCCCACCGGTGAGCATCCCCCTATCAAAGAGAGGTACAGGCCTATTCCCCCTGCACACTACCAATGTGCCAAGGACATGTTGAGGAACATGAAGGAGGCAGGGGTTATTAGGGACAGCTGTAGTCCCTGGGCCGCCCCGTTGGTACTGGTTAAGAAGAAAGATGGCACCATGCGGATGTGTGTGGATTACCGAAAAATTAACCAGATAACACATAAGGACGCTTACCCTCTGCCCCACATTGAGGAATCTCTGGCTGCGCTGAGAACCGCTAATTACTTTTCCACCCTTAACCTCACCAGTGGGTAATGGCAGGTGGCTGTGGCACCAGAAGACCGAGAGAAGACTGCATTTGCTACCCCTATGGGACTCTGTGAGTTTAATAGCATGCCGTTCGGGCTGTGCAATGCCCCTGGAACCTTCCAACGGCTGATGGAATGCTGTCTGGGGCATCTAAACTTTGAGACCATCCTGCTGTACCTGGATGATGTGATTGTGTACTCCCAGAAATATGAAGCCCACCTGGAGCACCTAGCCGAGGTGTTCGCGCCCTTGCCAAATATGGGATGAAGTTGAAGCCCTCAAAGTGTCATCTGCTGAAACACAAAGTGCAGTACCTAGGGCATGTGGTCGGTGCAGAGGGTGTCGCCCCTGACCCTGATAAAATCACCGCCATTCAGGACTGGCCGAGGCCGACCACGGTGAAGGATGGTGAGGCAGTTCCTGGGCCTGGTGGGGTATTACCGTCGCTTCATCAAGGGGTATACGAAAATGGCTGCCCCCATGCAAGACCTAATCATGGGACAGACCAAAGGTGGTAGACCCCTAGGAGCCCCATTGGTGTGGGAAGAAAGGCATGAGGAATCCTTCCGTCAGCTGAGAGCGGCCCTGACCGGAGAAGAAATCCTAGCATATCCTGATTACAACCACCCCTTCATCCTTTACACAGATGCCAGCAATGTAGGCTTAGGAGCTGTCCTATCCCAGGTCCAAGACGGAAAAGAAAAAGTGATTGCTTATGCTAGCCGAAGGCTTCGACCGACTGAGAGGAACCCCGAGAACTACAGCTCTTTCAAGCTTGAACTCCTGGCACTGGTGTGGGCTATCACCGAGCGGTTCCGCCATTACCTGGCAGCGGCTAAGTTCACTGCTTTCACGGATAATAACCCGCTGACCCACCTGGACACCGCCAAGCTGGGCGCGTTGGAACAGCGGTGGGTGGCTAGGCTAGCCAACTACGATTTCATCATCAAGTACCGGGCCGGCCGTGCCAATGTTAATGCCGATGCGCTCTCTCGGATGCCCCACTTGTTGGACGAAGGGCCTGAGGATGACGACCTCGAAGAGATTGAGCTGCCCGCATTTCATCAGCCACCGACTGAGAAGGTACATGTCTATCAACAACGGGTAAACCTGGACCCGCTGCCCAGCCAGGAGTGGCAAGAAGCTCAGGACCAGGCACCCGCTGTCCGCTTAGTCAAGATCTTGGTGGAACAAGGAGCTGCTGGAATAGACCCTGCCGCCCCAGCTGAAGCCCAACGCCTGTGGCGAGAACGGACCCGGCTGTATCTACACCAGGGGAAGTTGTACCACGAGCTGATTAACCCGAAGACCCATGAGAAGATCCGCCAGTTGGTGATTCCCCAAGCTAACGTGCCCACCGTACTGCAAGCATACCATGACGGTGCTGGACACTTCGGATGGAAGAAACTAGAGATGCTGTTGAGAGAGCGGTTCTATTGGAGTGGAATGCGGGAATCTGTAGAGGCCTGGTGCCGAGAGTGTGGCCCTTGCACGCTGAGAAGGAAGGACGAGGCCAGCCAGAAGGCGCCCCTACACCCGATCGTTACACATCAACCGCTGGAGCTGGTTGCCCTGGACCATGTAAAGCTCACCCCCAGCCGAAGTGGGTACACCTACGCTCTAACCATTGTAGACCACTTTTCAAGATTCATGGTGGTTGTCCCAGTCAAAGACCTAACTGGCCGTACCGCCGCTAGAGCGTTCCAGGCTTATTTCTGCTGACCACATGGATACCCTGAGAAGGTGCTTACTGACCAAGGCCCGGCCTTTGAAGCAGAGGTGTTCCATGAATTTTGTCAGTTGTACGGCTGCAAGAAGATCCGAACCACGCCTTACCATGCCCAAACCAACGGCATGTGTGAGAAGATGAACCACCTGGTCCTGGGCCTCCTCAAGACGTTGCCGCTAGAAGAGCGGAACCTGTGGCCGGAGAAGCTACCTGACTTGGTCGATATGTACAACAATATCCCTTCCAGCTCAACGAAATGCACCCCAGCATACCTGATGAGGGCTCGCCCCGGCCGTCTACCGGTGGATCTGGACATGGGATTGGAAAACCCAGAAGCACTCCCTTCGACAGCTGAATGGGACACTCGGCGGAGGGTGCAGTACCGACAGATCCAGGAATATGTTGAGAAGAACTTGAGTCGGAGTCGGGAACAACAGGAGCAGCGCTTCAACCAGAATGCGTCTGCTGGCCCTTTCCAGCCTGGAGATGTAGTGCTGAAGCGAAAGAGGAGGACCCACAAGCTGGATGATCAATGGGAGCAAACCCCATATGTCATACAGCCCACAGGATGGGAAGATGGGAAGGCCTACCAGATCAGTCGTGACCAAGGGGGCACTTTGGCCACGGTTTCCCGGGACCATCTAAAGAGGTGCCCACCAGCATTGAGGGCAGCGGCTGAAGTTCCGGTTCCTAAACCGGCGGAGAAGGCAAAAGAGGTAATCCACACCGTGATGGGTGACTTCCCAGCGGACTGGCCTACACAGAATGGCGTGGTGATTCTTCAAGTGATACTGTTCCCACAACCCGTGGATGAGGAAGTGATGGAAGTGGTCGACCATGAGCCAGTGCCCAGGGATGAACCTGTACCCAGCTCCCCTATGCCTCCGCCTGCCCCACACGATAGCAGGGAAGAGGAACTGATTGTTCCCTCTGCCCCACTGCCTGTCCCCACTGACACTGGACCCCAGAGGTCCACTCGTCCCAACCTAGGTAGACCCCCACTTAGGTACAGGGAAACTACTCTTTAAAAGGGGGAAAAATTGTGTGTGTGTGTGTGTGTTAAAAGTACCGTTTGCAAGTTTTGAAAAAGAAAAGAATGATTACCATGAAGTTACCTGATTTGCTGCCTGATTTGCACCGGTCGTTGCCGGCAACTGGTCCCCGTTGGGACCCCCTTTACAAGTTTTGCATAAGGAACTCCTTATGAACAGGCCCGAGAACTAGCAGGGCAACAACAAACTTGTGGCGTGTAAATAAAAATGTTTTTGGCTTTAACCGTGACCGCCTCCGGAGAGGCAGATTGGAGGAAGGGCCCGCAGTGGAGTAGGCTGGGGCCCAGCCACCACCGGAACCGGTGGCAATCCTCTGGGGGTTTCAGGGGTTCCCCATGGACGTGGGTCCCCTGAAAAGGACAGAACCCGCTCGGGCAACTTGTGCAAGACTGGGGCCAAGGGGTGCTGCCTGTTTGCTTAGGGGCAGCATCAGGGCCAGGTTGCTTGGGTGGGAGAGAGCGGAAGCCGTACCGTTGGCAACGTTTAAGTAAGAGTACCTCCCGATGTGGGAAGATGTTATTTTACTTTTAATCACTATTTTACCGTTTTTCTATTTTTCAGTTTGTGAAAATAAAACTGGTGATGCACGGGCAGCCCGCGGACGGTCTGCATTTTACTAAGGGGGAATGTGGCGCCCTGGACAACCAGGGGCCACAAAGAACAACACCAACACACCCCACACTCCCGGTCAGGCACATCGAAGTCAAACAAGAAACCCTTGTTGCCTTCCTCCAGGGGCTGATGTCCACACCAGGGGGTGGAGCCAGGCGGTTGGTCTCCGCCCACCGAGGAGTTCACAGTCCTGGAGGAGGGAAAACAGTCAGAGTTTGGAGGTGGAAGTGGAAGGAGGAAAGTAGCAGTCGAGCTGTCTGAAGTTGGTCCGGGTGTGTGGCCCGGACGGAGCAGCAAGGTTGGCAGACGGTGGTGACCGTCATCAGGAGTGGCCTATCGGAGTTTACCGCAAGGACCGTGGATGGGCGGTGGCCCGGCGGTACCGGACCGGTATGCAAAGAGAAGCCAGCACCAACCGGCAGGGCTTACGGACCCCGGCAAGGATAGGAGTCGCCGTAAATTTGCCAAATCCGTTAGCGAAGGGAACCTCCTGGGTTTCCCAGCAGCCAAGTCCCGACAGAAGGCAACCGTCCGACCAAGAGAGGGAAACAGCCACCGCCAAGGCCTACCGTTTCCAGGGCCAGAGCCTGCGGGCAAAAGGGGCTCCTCCGGCCCATATCCAAGTCGGGGAGCGGGTTACCGGTGGGAACTCATCGGAACTAAACACTACACAGGTGCAGGGAAAGGCAGTCACCATCAACCTGCCGGGGGAAACAACCGCAGCCGTCTGTGGGACCCGTCCATCCAGCCGTGTGTTTTACCGAGAACTGTGTCTTCATCATTGGCTGAGTGAGTACCACCGTGCCGTGCGGCACAGCGCTGCCCCTGCAACCCTGCACCTCACCAGGCCCCGCAACCCGCCTGCCATCCATCATCCCTACCCCATCACCGGGCCCCGGGACAACCAATCCCCCTAACCACGGAGGGGAGAACTAACATCAAGGCTGCTCCCTGTCACTGCTCCCGGGATCCCCGTCCAGAGCAGCGGTGGTGTCACCAATATCACCACAACCGTGGGTGGCGTCACGGACAATATCTAAAATCCACACAATCAATACCCCCTTTTCACTCAGGAGTGGTGAATCGACGCGGAACCGTAGGACCGGGGACGGGCGACGGCCCGCCGGTACCAACTGGGGAGCGAAGTGAAGCCAGCACACACAGGCAGGGCCATTGGACCCCGACTAGGCTTGGAGTCGCCGTCAACAGTCAAATCTGAGTGTGACAGGAACCCAAGGGGTTTCCTAACAGCCAAAGACCCGTTAGAAGGCAACCGCCCACACCGTGAGGGTATACAGCTACCGCCTAAGGCTAGAGACCCAAGGGCCAGCGCCTGCGGGCAAACGGGCTCCTCCGGCACACATACAGCGGGGAGCGGACTACCGTTGGGGATCCATCGTAGTCAAACAAGTACACAAAGGTGCAGGAAAAGACAGCCGCCATCACCTGTCCGGGGAGAGACACTGCAGCCTGCTGCGGGACCCGTCCATCCAGCCGTTTGGTTTACCGAGGACTTTGTGCATCTCTTGCTGAATGAGTATGCCTGTGCCATCCAGCACTGCGCCACGCTGCCCCTGCAACCCTGCACCTCACCGACCCTGCCTCCCCGTCTCACCATCGGGCCCCGGGACCACCGACCCCTACCCACGGAGGGGGAACACAACATCCCAGCTGCTCCCCGCCATCGCTCCCGGGATCCCCGTCACCAGCAGCGGTGGTGCCCACCTTCACCACAACCCGTGGGTGGCGTCACGGACTAAACCCCTCAAACCAACCACCCCCTTTCACTCACGGGCGAGGAGCGCCGCTCGAGTTCCCGGGATCCGGCCCACCACTCGAGCCACCACCGAGCAGCAGCAGCCGCCGCAGCAGCAGCGGCCGGACCCGAGCAGTGGGAGAGCGCAGCGTCATCTCCTCCGCCCGCGACAAATGTACCACCAGTTACTATCAGCAAAAAAAAAATACAGTAAGAGGTTTTTTTTAATAATCTTTATTTAAAGTTATATAAATTTAGGGTATTTCAAATATGTCTTTGGATTGTGGGAGGAAACCGGAGCACCCGGGGAAAACCCATGCAGACACGGGCAGAGCATACAAACTCCACTGTGCTGCCCATAGTGATAGTTATTTTACACGGAAGTCTCGTGAAATATTATTTCTACTCTTGTAATTCTATATTCTTGTACCAACTTTAACCATTGTAATAGTTCCAAGGCTTTTCCACTTCTTAGCCTGGATGTCTATGGCACGGTTAGTTGCCTCCTTCACGTTCAGAGGATAGTTTTTAGTAATGAGGTTCCTCAACCCTCTAAACACACCACATAATGCCGTCGGATAGAGTTCTTCATAGGGTAAAGCGTCTCTTATCATAGTGAAGTGCTCCAGGACAGCGTCCACCTCATCAACCATAAACAGTAATTTAGTACAATAGATCATCATCTTCAGATAAGCCGGTTCTTTTTGCCCGAGTTGTTCATATATCTTGCAGCATTTTTCTCTATTAGGACTTAACAGCTCTTCTACATTGTTACATCCGACGTAAGGAAGACAATGCAACAAGGCTCCAATACCGGCTGCCTTAGCCTGCTGGTCTTTGCTGTGTAACTTTATCAGTAGAGATGAGCGAACCGGTCGCAGTTCGACTCAAGGTAGGTTCGCCGAACAGAGGTCGCGTTCGAGTTCGGTTCGTCGAGCCGTTCGACGAGCCTCTCGAAGCCCATAGGAAATAATGGGAGGCAATCACAAATACATAAAAACAACTAGAAAACACCCTCAAAGGTGTCCAAAAGGTGACAAACAACTCACAACACAAACACATGGGAAAGTGACAAGAACAAATTCTCATGCGAAAACAAAGCAGCTTGACAAGGAAAAAGAGGACGACACAGATATAGGCATGGCATGCCCTTCTAAAATCATGTATAACACCGCTAGGGGACTCCAAGCAGAGTCTCCCTTTTTTCCAAAAATTGGG